>NC_079166.1:96789862-97052362 GCF_947568905.1 Ostrea edulis | reverse complement strand
ATTTTCTAACCCCCCACCCGTAACTGAACATAATTCCTAACACAAATGAATGAAGAAAAAGTAATACCTTGAAATGGCTGAGAAAGGAAAGCTCGGTCCGCAGACCAACAAAGAAAGGCTCTGAATTTTTGTAAACAGCCGAATAGATAGGGTTCAGAAGAAAAGAATTTAAATTACAGTAGAAGATACTTGCGATAAAATAAGAATGGGTGAGTTTAAAACAACTCGGGAAAATGTTCAGTTTAGTACAGTTTATAAAAATGTAACAGGAAGGGAGAAAATGCAACGGACCAGACCGGGATTCGAACAGCGATTGAACCCGGCTGACCGCTAAACAAGTAACCCCTCGTTAATTTGTGGCGAATGGGAGGAGGTCCTGATTTCAAGTGACCTAATTATGTATAAATTGTGGAGGGGATTGATTTCATGTTGTAGTTATTATTTTTATAAATTACTACCCACCCGGTAAATTCAAAAATGAAAACCTGACATTGGGATACCCCAGTGTTACCTTGTTCATCTGTGTCCTGTTTCATGTCTATGCTATCATAACATAGAAATGTAAAATCATTTGGAAGCGAGTTGTAATAGGTCCTACTGTTGTTTTAGTTGAAAATAACATAACATATATACATTTGATATAAAGAAACATTGATGTAAGCGTCAAAGAACGGCTGAAAATATTTTTATAAATTTCATTAACCGTATGAAATGTTAATTTTACAAGAGTACAAATATCAATGATGAAGATCAACCTTCTCATATATTGTCATGTAAAAAAGTAATCGATCCCTATTGGGGCCTCATCTTACCCTCCACGGTCATAATTCTAATAAATTGGAATGTACACTACCGGGTGAGACTTGTTTATCACTATGACTAAGCATGGACCTGCTGGATGCTTGTGAACAGGACTTATGGTACCCCCCTCCCCTGTTGTATTTTGGAATGTTCAATTTCTAGAGTATTTCGGGAGTATTTTTGATAAAACATGTAACTTCAGGGTGTATCTATTTCAACGGGATACACAAATCTCGCATAGGAACCGGTTTTAAAAATGTCGTATCACCGATCATAATATATGAGCACAGGTGCTCGCGGAGAGGACTTCCGGTAACCCCCTTCTTGTACACTCTAAAAACAATGTTTAGGTTTGGAACACTTTTTAAACGTGTTTAGGTCTAAACGTGTTTAGGATTGTGCTTATATCCTAAACGCGAAGTGTAATAAACATGTTCTACCCTAAACATGTTCAGACTGAGAACATGTTTAGCTATGCAAAAATACAGTATCTAAACACAAAATAACATGCTAAACACTTGCTAAACACATTCCTAAACGTCTAAACACAATCCTAAACGTCTATGCGTTTAGGTTTTGAACATGATAAGCTTAGTAACATTGTTGACATTAGTTTTACAGTCTTCATGTAGAATATTCCTGTCTTCTGTAAATGAAATTCGAATTGCAGAAAAAATTGCATGTCAGAATTGCCATACTTCAAACTGCTATAGTGTACCAGGTCCCGATAGTGACCATAGTGTACATCATACGCCGTATTGCAAGTATACACTGTCGAGGTCGATATCCAAAATTGATGGAACCATTAGAAGAGCCGTCTATGGGCTTCAACCCTTTCCTGTTGGAAATGAGCAGAGTTTAGGAGTATCCAGAAAATTTTATCTGGAATTCCATTTCAACTTGAACAGGTCTGGACACATACATATTGAATTTTAAAAAATAGTGTAATTCATTGTCTCTGGTATTAGACGTGCCTTTAGTGTTAATTTAAACCAATGCATCACTCTTACTTTGCATTGGAACAAAATTCATTTAAATCTTGTGAAAGAGAACATCAGTTGCAATTGATGCCCCCCCCCCCTTTTTTTTAATTCAACATGTGACAGTGCCTGTTATGCGAAAACTAGCATATCAAAGACAAAAAAATTGTTGAAGTTGTACTTGCCGGGTGATATTTAACCATGTATAGTTTACTTCTTATATGTGCATAAGTGATTTTTAATGGTTTTGTCTTTAACATGTATCGCGGAAATGTCAACCGTGTTGTTTCGGCAATTAGAATATAGAAATAGACTTGCAATGTAATTTGAGAAGAACCGCCCAAACCCGTGTAGTGATTTTGGGGGGGGGGGGGGGGTGGATTTTTAGTATTTCTGGTCGGGCTCGGAGTCCTCTGAGCCTGCACGTGATTATCTCTCTCTCTTACCCGCGAACTCTAGGCAATCGGACGTGTTTTAGAAAGTGCAGCAGTGTAGTTATTGTATTTGTTAACCCCTTGCAAGTTGTTCTGTGTATTTGTGAATATATCTGTTTATAAGTGTTTTCCGGTGTTCTTTGTGTGTAGGAAATCACTTTACCCGCATTGTTCGATTTGAAACATCATGGATCCCATAGACACAGTTTGTAATGCAAGGGATATTCTTGCTAGATTTTGCAATGTTATTCTCCTATAATAGAAGAGAAAGCTACTATTTAAGACTCTTTAATGCTGTGGATTGAGTTTTAAATAGAAGGTTAGCAAATCATTTTGTAATTGAGACAAAGTCAAAACCTAAATACAAGGAGAACTAAACATGTTCAAAACCTAAACACAAAAGAGGTAAACGTGTTCAAAACCTAAACACAATAAGGGTAAACATGTTCAAAACCTAAACATAATAAGGGTTAAACATGTTCTACACCTAAACATTAAAAGAATTAAACATGTTCAAAACCTAAACACATTGGATTAAACATGTTTAAAACCTAAACACAGAAAGTGTTAAACATGTTTAGATTTAGAACGCGTTCAAAACTGTACAAAAGAAATGTGTTTAACTTTGTGTTTAGGATCTAAACACCATTTTTAGAGTGTATTTTTGAACATTCAATTCCTTGTGTTTTTAGGTGTATTTTTGAAACAGTCAGACAGCGTTCGACACAATGCCAGGTTGTATTTATAAATTGGATCGTTATAATGACCATAGAATTTGCGAAATGCTGACTACATATATTTTTTCATACACAATTTACAATAGGTCTACCACAGATGAGATAACAGGGCCGTAAATTAACCTTCAATTTGGAGGAGGCAGGAAATTAGGCGGGGGTCTGGGGGCCGCCCAGGCCCCCAGACGCTGAGCACATTTTGTGCACACTGAACACGTTTCGTGCAAAATCCTTGATTTTAGGGCCTTCTAAGATGTTACTTGACTAACTCATTCTAAAAGAAAGATTTGGAATGCTTTTTAAGGGAGGTATCATGTTCTTAGTTATTGGAAACAACATAAATTCTAATGAACTTTAAATTTTAATTTTTTTTGGCTCAAAAGTTGGAGGAGGCAGCTGCCTCCTCCGCCTCCATGTAATTTACGGCCCTGGATATTGACATAATTGATTAATGTTACGTTTCACCATCAGCCAGTACATCTACGTCACCGTTCAGATCAGTCGGCCATTGTTCTAATATTACAATGTTGATCGATCCTCGTGTGACCTATCAATTTGAATGGTTGAACGTGGAAAAACTTAATTAATTTTCAATTCAATTCAATTCTTTATTGTCCTTGAGTTATATAACTCATCGGAATACATCTAGTACATGTACATTTGTATACACAATATATCTAATTGTATAAGATAAACAACAGGTGAGTGGACAGGAGAAGATAGGAGGAGAAGAAATTACACAATATATAAATAATATATATGTAATCGCATTATGAGATGCACATGTTATTAGAAAAATACTATAATTATATTATTGATTTACAATGCTAAACTTCGTATTTTCACAGCTTGAACTAAGAATTTTCCCAAGTTATTGAGTTCTTTGGTATTGTCTACACTAAGGAGCTTAATTAATTTAAAGACACTTGGTTTTGTGTAATAAAAACTCTTAATATATTTCTTTCTCAAATCTTTGTAAAATGGACATTTCAGGATAAAATGAAACTCATCTTCTATATCATTATAATCACATAATTTACAAAGCCTCGCAGTCCTTAAAACATTATTGTGCCTGCCTTTTTCAATATTCAAAGAATGTGAAGACGTTCTGAATTTAATGATAATTTTTTTCCCTTTTAAGTTGATTGGTATTTTGAGATATGATCGTAAACAAAAGTTATCCATTAAATGTCGATAAAGAACACTTTTTGGTGAACTTGAAAGAGACGACATTAGGTTTTGTTTGTAAATATCCAACATTCTGAATTCTATTATTTTATAATCTTTAAGCTGATTCACACACGACTTTTCAAACAAATATTCTAAACCAATGCTTGACAGATCATGTTTCACATTAACAATCCAGCTGTCATTGTTTGCAATCATATTTTCATAACAATCTTTCAAAATACAGTTATTCGAGATTTTAATTTTTAACCAGAATTTAAAAATTCTAAATTTTCTTCTAATGTAAAGTGGAAATCTGCCAAGTTCACAATATACCATACTCTTGTTGGTTCTTTTGTTTACTCCTAACACTTTTATACAAAAAGAAAGATGCACCTTTTCAATGTCAGGTGCTTTATGAAAACCCCAAATTTCACATGCATATGAAAGAATACTGTGTACATAGGTATAAAAAATGGAATATTGAGTATCAACATTAAAATAATGATTTCTCAAAGTATTAGATATTGCAAAACGTGCTTTACGTCCTTGTTTGGCAACATGTTTTTATGTTTGGAAAAATTTGCCATTGTAATTAAACAACATTCCTAAATACTTAAATGTATGTAAGGTGAAGATAATGAACAGTGATCAATCTCATAACTCCTATAAGCAATACAAAATAGATAGTTGGGCAAACACGGACCCCTGGACACACCAGAGGTGGGATCAGGTGCCTAGGAGGAGTAAGCATCCCCTGTTGACCGGTCACACCCGCCGTGAGCCCTATATCCTGATGAGGTAAACGGAGTTATCCGCAGTCAAAATCAGTGTGCCAAGAACGGCTTAACAATCGGTATGAAACACGTCAGACAGCATTTGACCCAATGCGAGGTTGTACTGACGAAGTAGATCGTTATAACGACCATAGAATTTGCGACTTCAAGACATTGATTTTTATACATCAATTTCTCAGTTTCCATAATTTTCCCACTATTTCTAAAAATAACAACCTTGGTTTTTGACACATTCACAATCAAATCCCAATCATTAGAATAATTATGGAGAGAATTTAACATATTTTGTAATCCTGACGGAGTCTCCGATATAATTACCATGTCGTCAGCATACATTAGTAAGAAAATGTTAATCAATTGTAATTCAACAGATGGACAATTGTTACTAATGAAATTTATCTCAAAATCATTAAAATAAAGAGCAAAGAGTATAGGCGATAACACTTTGCCCTGCATAAGACCCATTTCATTGCTAAAATATTCACTTAATACCCTATCGAATTTTACACATGATTTCACTCTACTGTACAGAGATTGGATAACTTGAAACTGAATTAATTTCCACTCAATATGGTCAAATTTAATTAATGACCAACGAAAATGTGCATGTTGCCATATTTTTTATGATGTCAGATATACAAAAAAACAGAAGTTTATGTTAACATAAGAAAATCACACATTTTTGTTATACAGAATAATTAGAATAGATAAAAACTTGTTGAAATGACAAATGTTAGATGTCAAGAGATTTAAAAAAAAAAATGCTAATTCATAAATATGCATAAATAAATTCTGTATTTTCGGGAAATCGTGTGTAATATACATACAGTCTTAGAGCGAATACCAGCATAGGAGTTATTGCCCTTGACAATTTTTAAAAAAAAATTATAAATATATTGATTATCTATTGAAAATATCAACTTTTTCAGTGTCAATATTTTACCAGCTTTTTATTTTATGTGGTGAATAAAATTCCTCTGAAAGATATATTTCTATCATACACAAAGTTTAATTTAATATAGATTTTTGGAAAAACTTTTGATATCACATGAGGATCGATCAACTTTAAAATACCAGATAACAACAAACGTAGTGAGCCTAAAATAATGTTGGATCAAGAAATTGGAGAAGAAGGCCGCTAGTCTGATTGTCTGGATCATCACAGTGTAGATGAATGGTCATCTGTGGTCTGTTTACTAATCGGAAACATTTGGGAATATAGTATTACTGTCTCTTTTAGTATATGTAAAATGAAAATAACTAACAGATACCCATATACCATTACGCTAACTGAGTATACAGGCCCGTACCGAGGGGGGGGGGGGGGGGGGGGGGCGGTCCAAACGCACCCCCCTGTGAAAACCATTAAGCACTGTTAAAGTCGGCTGTGTAAATCATCAAGCACTATTAAAGTCAAATATTTTCTAAAATCCCTAGCTTTTACTTCCACAGTAAGGAATATCACGAAATAAATTCAATACATATTGCCTATGCGTAAAGAAATACGGTTAACATCGTATCCGGTTTCGGTTTCTTTTTTAAACGAATTGAGTCTTGATCAGTGGTATGTTTTGCAGACATTCTGGGACAAATGCATCGTTTCAAAGATCGATTTGATCTAGCTGAGTTTTAGTGTGACTGCAGTTGTAGTACACAGGTAATATCAATAATGTTTTAAAGTATATCTTCAGAAGTACGAGTCGGACTCATCACAATTAAACTGCATACAAAATTTAAAAAGAGTAATGCTTTTCGGAAACGTACAAATGTATTGTGTTGTCTGTCATTGCGCTAAAACTGAACTTATTATCAATCAGTGAACATCTGACAAATCTAAAAATACCTTGTATGATGCGGGATGCAGCTCATCACAGTGTAGCTGGACATACGTACATATGGAAATCAATAAAACTTTACGACCCAGGGATCAAATGTTGGGACATAGAAATTAAAAAAAAACTTTCAACCTACCAACTCTTTTTTTTTTTGCATATAACCATGATAACTGGACACGCAATTTTTTTTTGCCTTAAGAACTTCTAGCAGTGCCCTTTATAAATGCTGTCTGTAATTTATGACTAAAATCTTCTTTTATTTTTTGGACTTAGTACTGTGTTGTAGTTTGAAGTTTTGTTCACCTTTCATTACCATTTCTTGAAACAAAGTTTGAATAAAAATGTTAACATGTATACATGTTTTACTTCATATTTTGCATCTTGGCTCTGTGAATGAATTTAAAGAAGAAGTGATCATTGGTACCTGCTAGGGGATATTAAGCAAATAAAAGCAAAACTGAAAGTCCAACTTCATATAATTAATAAATAACTTTCATTAGACAAGAACACATTATTGACCAGCATTTCCTTACATATGACCAATTTTAGTATGTTTCCCCTTTCATATTTATGAGTATTAAATAAGTAAATAAAAAGCAAAAATTGCATCCAGGATAGAGCATTTTTACCCTTATTTTTCTCTATTTCGCTTCTGCTTCCGAGGGGCTTCGCCCCCCAGGACCCCCCACCGGGTTTCGCCCTGGACCCGCTTGGGGGCCTTAAGCGGCCCCCAAACCACTCGCCGTAAATTTATGCACCCCCATTGAAAAAGTCTGGGTACGGGCCTGGTATCACATCAAAATGTTCGCGGTAGCCACGTGATTTCAGCACTCACTTCGCAGCTGAGGGGTCACGTGTTCTAGCATCAGTCTCGGAGGCCGTCAAACTAAGACGTTAAGTGGATAGTGACTGTTTCTTCCGAAAATCCCGGCATCCGAAGCGAGAGACTGAGAACTTTCAGATATTGGTATGATATGATAGCCATTGACAAATGAAGTTAACAAATAGTGATCAATCTCATAACATATATAAACGATACAAAATTAAGAGAAGGGCAAACAAGGACCCCTGGATATACTAGAGGTAGGATCCAGTACCTAAGAGGAGTAACCGTGTCCATGCAGTTGACCGATGTCACACACACACACACACACACACACACACACACACACACACACACACACACACAATCAATTCATTATTTTGAATTTTTTTTCCAGATTTATTTGCATGTCAAGATTTTTACATCTCCAAAGTTTGATTTCGACATCCCCCCCCCCCCCTCATTTTTTTTTTTTTTTGAAAAACAAAGATAGATGATATGGGCCCGGACGTTTCGCCAAATTTCGTTATCAAAATATAGAAACCCAGGAGCCGCAGCTATACGGAGCTTCGCTCTATATGTGCCGCCACCAGGACTTTGTCATGGATCCATTGGGGACCAAAAAGGCGCCTCAGATCCCTTGTATATTAAACATTCCCCATACCCCTACAGTCCCGTGGGGATCCGGGTTAGAATAGGTCCTCAATACCCCCTTGCTTGCCGTAAGAGGCGACTAAATGGGGCGGTCCTTCGGATGAGACCGCAAAAACCGATGTCCCAAGATAAAGGTCCCTCCCTGCTCAATGGCCATTAATTATAAGCGTGGAGCATAGGCCTAAATTTTGCAGCCCTTCACCAGCATTGCTGACGTCTCCATATGAGTGAAATATTCTCGAGAGGGACGTAAAACAATCAATCAGTCAATCATACCCCTACACTTAGCTAGAATGATGTCACTGAGTCTAGGGACACGCCCTCACCACACGTTAAACCGGGTCCGTAGGACATTATCATCTTAACGATAAAACATTCTATCTACCCTACATTGAAATGATTTCTGGTCGTTTCGGCCTTTTTTCAGTTCGGCCCCAAGTTTTTTCGGCCGTTAGTAGTTTCGGCCTAATGTCGTTTCGGCCCTAGTCGTTTCGGCCTTCCTTTTAATTACCTTTGTAATACCAATAAATGAAGTCTTTTTTCTCATCTTACTATATCAAAATTGATATTTCTTTGTTGTGTAAACTGTTATATATGTCTATGGTGTAAACAAGGAAGTCCACACCATCAAAGAAAATGAAATGCCAATTGCAGATTACATAAGCTTGTATTTTAAAAGCAAAAATGCTAAAACAAACATAATATATATTTGTTATGAACATAGCACATTATGATGCTGATTAAATTATAAACCGGTACCATATGATGCAGTTATTTTTAAGGCACAAATATTTTAATGGCATCTCTCTCTCTCTCTCTCTCTCTCTCTCTCTCTCTCTCTCTCTCTCTCTCTCTCTCTCTCAATATTCTTTTTAAGACAAAACTTAACTTGGTAGTTTGCATTTTAATTTTTTCACATCATCGCAAACCACGGCTTATTGTTTCATTCTATTTCACAAACGTTTGTGAAATAGAATATGAAACAATAACCCATGGTTTGCGACCATGGTTTCATATACGTTATCGATCATTAACATTTTTCTAATTTCTATATTGAATCATTTTTAATTTAGATGCATTAAAATAATGAAGGCACTACTGAATCTAAAACATCGCGAGCCGAGGGCGCGCGCGCGCGCGCGAGAGAGAGAGAGAGAGAGAGAGAGGCAGTTTAAAAAAGGTGTAAGTGAGGACAAATTTCAACCAATGAGCAGAAGTTGTGAGGACAGAATTGCACCATGAGAACCAAAAAAAAAAAAAAAAAAAAAAATGTTCTCACAATTACATCCTCATAATTGTGACCTACAGCATGTGAAAGATGTAGATACAAAATATTAGCTTAGTGAGGACAAGTGGTGTGAGGACATGTCCTTACTAATATTCTCTCTCAAATTTTTTTTTATAATTCGAAAGAGAGTATTAGATAAACTTTTATAGCTATACCTAACATAGTACTTTTTTGCCTTTGGAATAATATATGTGTGTATTATCTTCTACACATTGTGAGGACGTCCTCACTTAATAGGTTTGGTCGGCTAGAAAGGAGAGAGAGAGAGAGAGAGAGAGAGAGAGAGAGAGAGAGAGAGAATTGAATATTTTAAACCCTTACAAATAGTAGTACAAAATTCCACAGCAAATGTTGGGTATCCTATGTCCTTGAATTGAAAATTGACGCACAGCTAATTGTGTGGTCAATAACTAATTTACAAAACCGAAGAATTGGAGATACACTGTACATGTACAACAGTTTTGCAACACATTTCCATGCGTAAAAGTGTGAACTCAGCTTCCCGCAGACCTCGTGTATTACAATCAAGTTTTTAGTTCTCCGTGTCAGTTTAGTATGGTTAAATAATTTTCCATGATACTTGAGTCATTAATATTCATCTAAACTTGTAAATAAGATTTTACAACACTTCAGTGTGGAATTTATCGTTTATCATTAGCGTGCCACACCTACTGTGACACGGGACATCCGTTTTTAAGGCCATCTCCGAGGACTCGTGACATTCACACCTGATGCCGAGGGTTTGGCGATGGAATTGTCACTACCTGTTTTAACGACCTAGGAGGTCTGTCGTGGCCGGGATTCGAACCCCGACCGTCCGCATACAGGGCGCGAACACTCTACCTCTAGACCACCACAGTAGTGGTAATGCTATTGATACTAAATTCTGATTATAGATATTTAAAAAAAGAGCAGGTGTCCTTTACCAAAATTGTAAATTCATGATCCAAGGATGGGTTTTAGTTCCGGGTGGGACCAAAATTATTATGGTGACCATTCTTTTTTTTTTTACAACATCATATAAAGTTTATATTTGAACATGTTGAAAAGTTTCAGGACATTGTTTCCAATCCATATTTGTTATTTCCTTACAGGAAATGTATTATTTAGTTGAGCGAAAATAAAGACTAACGCATGAACTTTTTTTTTTTTTTTACACTGTTGTTCCTGCTTATTAATATTACAGACAGAATTCATGAAGTCAGCTTAGCGCTTTTCAGTACTTTGATTATACGATCTCCACGGGTGGATCCAGGAATTACGGTTACGGGGGGCGCCACTTTATGAGGCAGGGGGTCTGGGGCCGCCTTGAGGCTCCCAGTGAGTCGAGGGCGAAGCTCTGGTGGGGGCCCAGGGGGCGAAGCCCCCGAAAGCTCCTGGATTTTACAGATTTTATAGGGCTTGAAATATGTCTCCTATTTATAGTCATTTGAACTATTTTCTATAATTTTTTATAAGGTAAAATTGTTAAAATGACGCAAATTTTAAGGGTTTTGGGGGAAAATTAAGTTCTCCCAATAAAGTAATTCAAGAAATCAAAAGATTTTGCCATTTAATTCTCCGGGAAAGAAAGAAATTATTGCTTTTTTAAAATAATTTATTACATTTTTTCTAAACAAGATACCAAGATTTACCTTAAATTTGAAAATTTTAGGGGGGGGGGGGGCTCCCCCCCCCCCTTAAATTCCGTCACTGATCTCACGGTGGGTATCAGGGACTAACTTTTTAGACAAGGCAGTCTTCTTGTGTATTCGAAATACACATACACCGTACGTGCCACGCCGTGTCCACGGACCATTTTACACCGTGTGTTGGGGAATACTCGTGGTCTCTACTGTAGATTTTATTATCAACATTATTGTATTCACCCGTAAAATTACTAACTGAACCTAACATGTATACATTAACTACGCAAATAATATATCAGTTTACAGCATACAGTACCTGGCCATGAGTCATAATTGTTTATTTTTTCACTAAATATATTTCATTGGAAAAATGCCTTTTTGAATAAGCTTAGTGTAGTACTAGTATCACTTAAATTGCAGCTAATTTTTATAGATATACTAACAAAAAATACACAATTGTTTGTAGATTCTTCACATGATTTCAAAGTGATTTTTAATATCTATAAGTTTTGCGGTGAAATCACATGTCAAATGCTAAATTGAAATTTTACGGCACAAAGTTAAGAAATCATTATATTTCGAGGTTAAAAAGTTTGCCTTGATGATTTCAAAAACTATTCTCAATTATCATGGTATCACAATTTGCTTAGCACCATATATGGAAAAGAAAATTTGAACAATTTTGCATATATTTTATAATCTTTTCTAACACTAGGCCTACCTCTCAAAAGCTTACACTCGAACAGCTTCCATTCAACAAACAACAATAGCATAAATTCGATACATATCTATATTAACAAAAACAACATCACATTGTCGGTATTTTGTCGCTTACGAACTTGGGCCGAAACGACTAGGTATCTGAGGCCGAAACGACAATAGACCGAAAAAACTTGAGGCCGAACGAACCTACGGCCGAACTGTAAAAAGGCCGAAACAACTTGCATCGCATTGAAATCCTGGATCCTCCCATGCGAAGTAAGTAGAACACTGTGCAACGCAATATTCCGGAAATAATTCTTCCATCTTTATCTGTTATGTTTCTTCTCTAACTTCCGATATCGCTGTCATCGTGTATCCGTATGTTTAACTTTAGTTGGGAAGTAAAGACTGAGAAGTATTTACTGACGTCGAATAAAATTGTGGACATTGATCTCAGTGAACGTCATGTTGAAATTACGGAGTAATGTAAAGGACACAGTAGGCCGGTGTTTTGTCATTCTGATATTGGTAGGGGTAATCTATGGTAGCGATCATCCGAAAGTTCTGTTAGTCTCCTATGACGGATTCCGATGGGACTACCTCAACAAAATTTCTAATCCTGTAAACTTTGACCGCATCATAAACAAAGGAGTATCCGCGACAAAAGGACTAAAGAACGCTTACATAACAAAGACACTACCCAATCACTACACGCTTGTCACGGGATTGTATGAGGAGAGCCACGGACTGATAGCCAATGAAATGTATGACCCGGTGTTTAATGAAAGTTTCTCCTTGGAGAAATCAGAAGACGTTATCAAGTCTAAATGGTTCGGTGGTGAACCCATCTGGGTAACGAATCAAAAACAGTCGACCTCATCGTCCCCGCGTAGGAGCGGATCCATGTTTTGGCCGGGGTCAATGGCTAGTGTTCATGGCTACCTACCCACGAAATATTTCCCATACAATCCGTCGATAAAGTTAGAAGAACGAATTGACATCATAATATCATGGTTTCTGGATAAAGATCCCATAAATTTAGGATTGTTGTACTATGAGCATCCTGATCACGAAGGCCATGAATTCGGCCCTGACAGTGAAAACATGACAGCTGCATTGGAATATTTAGATAAGGCAACAGGGTATCTTCTACACAGCTTACAGGAAAAAAAGTTACTCGATAAAGTGAATTTGATATTAACCAGTGATCATGGTATGATGTCCACACCAAAAAATAAATTGATTATTCTAGAGGATTACATTAAGGGAGACCTGTATGAAAAGTTAGTCATGAACAGTCCAATAGTTCATATTCTACAAAGAAATGGTATGTACATTACTTATCTCTGCTTTGATGGCATGTTTTTGCGTCTGTCCAGAGGGAATTGGAATGCTGTATTCATCAGATTAATCGATACTTTTATATATATATATTTTTTTGCTCTTGTCGCAGTGATTCATTGGTGTGCGTCCTGTGTAAATTACAGTCACGTTAAATTTGCTCAGGACACATGTTTTCAATAAATGTGCATCCCAACGGACGCATAAATTTTTCAAATAAAGTAGTGTTTTCAATTTGTTTTCTGGTAATTATAAACAGAAACATGAGATTAACCAACTTCAGAATCAGAGAATAGTTTTAATTTTAACATTCGTAACATATCTGCACTCAAATTCATATAACATTTTTTTAGCAGCAGATTGATTGATTTAATGTCCCTCGAGAAAATATTTCACTCTTGGACTGCCCCATTTAGTCATCCCTTACGACAAGCAAGGGGTACTGAGGACCTATTCTAACCCGGATCCTGGGGGAGGGGTACTGATGACCTATTCTAACCCGGATTCCGGGGGAGGGGTACTGAGGACCTATTCTAACCTGGATCCCGGGGGAGGGGTACTGAGGAACTATTCCAACCCGGATCCCGGGGGAGGGGTATTGAGGACATATTCTAACCCGAATCCCGGGGGAGGGGTACTGAGGACCTATTCTAACCTGGATCCCGGGGAGGGGTACTGAGGACCCATTCTAACCCGGATCCCCACGGGCTTTTTCGCCATACAAACCTTGTTGTAACGATACATGGGTTTGTTATCTTTGAAGAAACTTTTATTTAGAAGGTATACTACATCATCATAATACCTGACTTCCTTTTCAAACAGAAATGAAAATATAAATATCAGCAATGTCTGTGTATTCCTTTTAGATTTGATTGTCTCGCTGAGTAACACAGTAGGTAAAGTACATGTGAAAGGCTAAACTGTAGATCGCGGGTTTAGATTGTACTTTCTACTAAAACTGAATGTTTTGCCTAAATATAGTAAACAGGGTTCGAAATTAACTTTTTCAAGCACTACTCCGTACGGACTAGTGACTATTGATGTTCACTAGTCCACAAAGCATTTCACTAGTCCGTCCAGTATATCATATGAAATGATCTTCATTTTATTCAATAGTATTTATTTTAATCAAACCAAACACATCACATTTGCAAACAATTCAGACCACCATACTTTATTTTGCATTCAAGATCTTCAGACACATACAGTAACCTCCGAGTTAATCATGTAACCCCTTTTATAAACACCCATACATCTAAGTGCGTTCAAGATCGACGTTCCCATTGTTCTCTTGCTCAGTTCTTAAAGTCACAGGTGTTAAAAATTTTATCAATATTGTCAATAGAATTCACTCAATTGACCAAGTCATGAGCTATAGTGTTATATTTTATGAACTCCTGTGTTAGAGTCGCTAATGACTAGAACATGTACGCACGAATGTGTTCTTCGACCCTACTACTTACAGAGGTGGTGTGAGTTCTTGCACCTCGAACCCGTTCTCGTGATGCATACTCAGTGTTCGGAATCGACAGGAATTTGTACTCGTGTGAAGAACGGCGGTCTTGAACGCACTCCATGTGTTTGGAAGATCAGCATATCATTGTCATGCAAACACTTTACCATGCAGGTAATCGACCATAACTTCAAACATCTAAGGAACTCGGACAAATTTGCTAAAATCTTAACCAATTCAAGATTGATTACCGAATTTTCACTAGTCCATACGGACTGGTGCTATAGAGAGTTTACTAGTCCGACATGTTTTTTACTAGTCTCGGACTTACGGACATAGGTAATTTTGAACCCTGGTAAATAAAGTTAAATTTAAAAGTTTTCGGTTTCAATATATTGTTGTGCATATCCTCCACTTTTCATCCACATCAAATTATTCTGGTTGTAGCTAGTATTCCTCCTTAACTCAAATATTATAAGATTTTAAACATGTACCTAGCTGATATATGGTAAAATGATATTTGTGTGAAATGTGGAGAATCTGTCAGGGTTAGAATTATGCTAGTTAAGACTAAAGAGAAATTCCAAATACACACATATGTGCATTTCTGCATTGTGCTCCACTTATGTAAAAACTTTAGTATATATATAAATTTATGCAAGGAAAATTAAAAAACCACCAAATTTCTATTAATACTTCAAATCAATTTTACATTTTTTAATTGAAATTGCTTCAAAAAATAAAAGTTCTAACATTTAAAACCACTTTTTAAAGAAGAAAAAAAATCGGGGAAATTTTCATGACATGAAAATTACACAGTATATGGGTGTTCTGCTGCAAGCTTCATGATGAGTGTGTATTGTCATCACAGCATATGCACAGTTTGTGGAAGGTCGTGGGTTTGAGCCTCAACTCAGCCAATTCCTTCCTGCTACAAATGAATACTGTAGATTCCTAAATATATATCATCGCATAATTTCGCAAGAGGAATCACTCGCAAAATAAAATTGCTCGCCTACAATTTTCTGTTGCTAAAATACCTGCAAGAACTCTTGACTAACATGCGAAACGCGAATTCATGTTCACAGGATTTAAGCGTACATGTAATTTAAACGAGTCAATATGCGATATTAATTAGTACTCGTGTAAAATAAGGAATCTGTAGTATGTGATTTAGTGCTAGTTAGAGTCAAATGCCATTTGAAATGTTTGCCTTTAGAGCTTGTCTGTGACATTTAATTAAGATATTCTTGATATATCCTACAGCACTCTGTTAAAACTTTGTAATATGTGCCGTTCTCTTTCAGTGACAGCCCAGAACATAATTATCAGCACGTTACAGAATGTTTGTAATATGTGCCGTTCTCTTTCAGTGACAGCCCAGAACAGAATTATCAACACGTTACAGAATGTTTGTAATATGTGCCGTTCTCTTTCAGTGACAGCCCAGAACATAATTATCAGCAAGTTACAGAATGTTCCACATCTGAAAGTCTACAAAAGATCCGAAATTCCAACACAGTACCATTATTCCAAAAATCGTCGAATTTTATCTATCATACTGGAAGCTGAGAGAGGATACTCCATTGTAGAAACTCGTGCCATGGCAGATAAATTCAACACGAGTAAGTAAAATGGAAATATTCTACATGTGCTCCTCCTGGGTCAATTCTCTCCTGATTTTTGTCATCATCAAATCGATTAATTTTGAATTCAACTACAGTATAATTATCTGTACTTTTTAGCCGAGTTGCAACGAAGTTGAACTCGGCTATTGGTTTGGTGATGTGGGCGGGCGGGCGGTTGGGCGTCAACAATTGGTTTCCGGATGATAACTCGACAAGTTTACAATCTAATCAAATTAAACTTTGATATATTGTTGGGTACCAGGTAAGGAAGACCCCTATATTGTTGTGTATCAAGTAAGGAAGACCCCTATTGATCTTGGAGAAAAAGGGTCAAAGGTCCAGGTCACAGTGACCGAATATAGAATGAAAATTTCAGAAATATTTGGTTTTCTGATAACTCAGCAAGTTTAAATCAGAATCAAATGATACTTAGAGATATTGTTATGTACCAGGTAAGGAAGACCCCTATTGATTTTGGAGAAAATAGGTCAAAGGTCAAGGTCACAGTGACTGACAATAGATTTAAAATTCCAAAAAATTTTGGTTTCCGGAGGATAACTCGAAAATTTTTAATTTGAATCAAATGAAACTTGGATATATTGTTGGATACCAGCTAAGCAAGGCCCCTATTGATTTTGGAGAAAAAAGGTCAAAGTTCAAGGTCACAGTGACCGAAAATAGATTGAAAACTTCAGACAAATATGGTTTCTGGACAGTAACTCGGAAAGTTTAAAACTGAAATTAGTTTTTCACAATTATAAATATGCTACATCATTCCTGACTTTACAATGTATCCCATGCAACTTGGCTCATGCACCCCTGGGTGCATATATTGATTTTTATTTTTAGTGTAGCGGTCAGCTGGGTTCGATCGCCAGTGGTCAGATAGCTCAGTTGGTAGAGCACCTGACTAGAGATTCAGGGGGCCCGGGTTCACCTGACTAGAGATTCAGGGGGCCCGGGTTCACCTGACTAGAGATTCAGGGGGCCCGGGTTCACCTGACAAGAGATTCAGGGGGCCCGGGTTCACCTGACAAGAGATTCAGGGGGCCCGGGTTTACCTGACTAGAGATTCAGGGGGCCCGGGTTCGAATTCCAGTCTGGTCTGTCGCATTTTTCTCTTCCTGTTACACTTGGTGCTGTAGACCAGCCCCTGCAACTGACAGGTGAAGATGCCTGCCAGGGGATAAAGATCCTGGGTTGATGTCTTCAGGTGTGAAGACATTTAAGGAGGGAGGAATGTAGCGGTCAGCCGGGTTTGATCACCTGTGGCCAGACAGCTCAATTGGTAGAGCACCTGACTAGAGATTCATGGGGTCTGCGTTCGAATCCCGGTCTGATATGTTGCATATTCTCCCTTCCTGTTACATTAGAATAATAATTGAGGATTTGCACCTTGCTTGTATTTTGATTTTCATGGAAATTGTAGAACTTTGAACTTCAAGTTAGTTTTGCAGTCGTAATGAAAAACTTGTTTGAGGACTGGCCATCTGTGTTTGAACCTGGGTAGCTTAGTGGTTAGAGCACCTGACTAGTAATGCAGGGGTCCCAGGTTCGATTCCGGGTCCAGCCATCAATCTTCTCCTATCCCACAGTACAGGACAAACAGTTTGCATTACTAGTGAAATTATATTTCTTTTGTGACAGAGGGCAATCACGGCTACAACAACAGTATCCCGGAGATGCACCCGTTCTTTATGGCCATGGGACCAGCATTCAAGTCTAACTACAAAGTAGAGACCTTCAATAATGTAGACATATACCCCCTGATTTGTCAGATTCTTGGCATCAAACCAGCACCAAATAATGGCTCACTAGATATAGTGCAGGGTTTACTACAGAAGAGACAGCCAGAAAAGGATCTCCCCGACAACACCTTTGCGATCTGTAAGTATTAAGTCACTAGATAACATTATATAAGTATTAAGTACTAGATAACATTATAATGATCTGTAAGTATTAAGTCACTAGATCACATTATATAAGTATTAAGTCACTAGATAACATTATAATGATGTGTAAGTATTAAGTACTAGATAACATTATAATGATGTGTAAGTATTAAGTCACTAGATAACATTATAATGATGTGTAAGTATTAAGTCACTAGATAACATTATAATGATGTGTAAGTATTAAGTACTAGATAACATTATAATGATGTGTAAGTATTAAGTCACTAGATAACATTATAATGATGTGTAAGTTTTAAGTACTAGATAACATTATAATGATGTGTAAATATTAAGTCACTAGATAACATTATAATGATGTGTAAGTATTAAGTACTAGATAACATTATAATGATCTGTAAGTATTAAGTCACTAGATAACATTATAATGATGTGTAAGTATTAAGTACTAGATAACATTATAATGATGTGTAAGTATTAAGTCACTAGATAACATTATAATGATCTGTAAGTATTAAGTCACTAGATAACATTATAATGATGTGTAAGTATTAAGTCACTAGATAACATTATAATGATCTGTAAGTATTAAGTCACTAGATAACATTATAATGATCTGTAAGTATTAAGTCACTAGATAACATTATAATGATGTGTAAGTATTAAGTCACTAGATAACATTATAATGATGTGTAAGTATTAAGTCACTAGATAACATTATAATGATGTGTAAGTATTAAGTCACTAGATAACATTATAATGATGTGTAAGTATTAAGTCACTAGATAACATTATAATGATGTGTAAATATTAAGTACTAGATAACATTATAATGATGTGTAAATATTAAGTCACTAGATAACATTATAATGATGTGTAAGTATTAAGTACTAGATAACATTATAATGATGTGTAAGTATTAAGTCACTAGATAACATTATAATGATCTGTAAGTATTAAGTCACTAGATAACATTATAATGATGTGTAAGTATTAAGTCACTAGATAACATTATAATGATGTGTAAGTATTAAGTCACTAGATAACATTATAATGATGTGTAAGTATTAAGTACTAGATAACATTATAATGATGTGTAAGTATTAAGTCACTAGATAACATTATAATGATGTGTAAGTATTAAGTCACTAGATAACATTATAATGATGTGTAAGTATTAAGTCACTAGATAACATTATAATGATGTGTAAGTATTAAGTCACTAGATAACATTATAATGATGTGTAAGTATTAAGTACTAGATAACATTATAATGATGTGTAAGTATTAAGTACTAGATAACATTATAATGATGTGTAAGTATTAAGTCACTAGATAACATTATAATGATGTATAAGTATTAAGTCACTAGATAACATTATAATGATGTGTAAGTATTAAGTCACTAGATAACATTATAATGATGTGTAAGTATTAAGTACTAGATAACATTATAATGATGTGTAAGTATTAAGTCACTAGATAACATTATAATGATGTGTAAGTATTAAGTCACTAGATAACATTATAATGATGTGTAAGTATTAAGTCACTAGATAACATTATAATGATGTGTAAGTATTAAGTACTAGATAACATTATAATGATGTGTAAGTATTAAGTCACTAGATAACATTATAATGATGTGTAAGTATTAAGTCACTAGAAAACATTATAATAATGTGTAAGTATTAAGTCACTAGATAACATTATAATGATGTGTAAGTATTAAGTCACTAGATAACATTATAATGATGTGTAAGTATTAAGTCACTAGATAACATTATAATGATGTGTAAGTATTAAGTCACTAGATAACATTATAATGATGTGTAAGTATTAAGTCACTAGATAACATTATAATGATGTGTAAGTATTAAGTACTAGATAACATTATAATGATGTGTAAGTATTAAGTCACTAGATAACATTATAATGATGTGTAAGTTTTAAGTACTAGATAACATTATAATGATGTGTAAGTATTAAGTCACTAGATAACATTATAATGATGTGTAAGTATTAAGTCACTAGATAGCATTATAATGATGTGTAAGTATTAAGTACTAGATAACATTATAATGATGTGTAAGTATTAAGTCACTAGATAACATTATAATGATGTGTAAGTTTTAAGTACTAGATAACATTATAATGATGTGTAAGTATTAAGTCACTAGATAACATTATAATGATGTGTAAGTATTAAGTCACTAGATAACATTATAATGATGTATAAGTATTAAGTCACTAGATAACATTATAATGATGTGTAAGTATTAAGTCACTAGATAACATTATAATGATCTGTAAGTATTAAGTCACTAGATAACATTATAATGATGTGTAAGTATTAAGTCACTAGATAACATTATAATGATGTGTAAGTATTAAGTCACTAGATAACATTATAATGATGTGTAAGTATTAAGTCACTAGATAACATTATAATGATGTGTAAGTATTAAGTCACTAGATAACATTATAATGATGTGTAAGTATTAAGTACTAGATAACATTATAATGATGTGTAAGTATTAAGTCACTAGATAACATTATAATGATGTGTAAGTATTAAGTCACTAGATAACATTATAATGATGTGTAAGTATTAAGTACTAGATAACATTATAATGATGTGTAAGTATTAAGTACTAGATAACATTATAATGATGTGTAAGTATTAAGTACTAGATAACATTATAATGATGTGTAAATATTAAGTCACTAGATAACATTATAATGATGTGTAAGTATTAAGTCACTAGATAACATTATAATGATGTGTAAGTATTAAGTCACTAGATAACATTATAATGATGTGTAAGTATTAAGTACTAGATAACATTATAATGATGTGTAAGTATTAAGTCACTAGATAACATTATAATGATGTGTAAGTATTAAGTACTAGATAACATTATAATGATGTGTAAATATTAAGTCACTAGATAACATTATAATGATGTGTAAGTATTAAGTACTAGATAACATTATAATGATGTGTAAGTATTAAGTCACTAGATAACATTATAATGATGTGTAAGTATTAAGTAACTAGATAACATTATAATGATGTGTAAGTATTAAGTCACTAGATAACATTATAATGATGTGTAAGTATTAAGTACTAAATAACATTATAATGATGTGTAAGTATTAAGTACTAGATAACATTATAATGATGTGTAAGTATTAAGTACTAGATAGCATTATAATGATGTGTAAGTATTAAGTCACTAGATAACATTATAATGATGTGTAAGTATTAAGTCACTAGATAACATTATAATGATGTGTAAGTATTAAGTCACTAGATAACATTATAATGATGTGTAAGTATTAAGTCACTAGATAACATTATAATGATGTGTAAGTATTAAGTCACTAGATAACATTATAATGATGTGTAAGTATTAAGTACTAGATAACATTATAATGATGTGTAAGTATTAAGTCACTAGATAACATTATAATGATGTGTAAGTATTAAGTCACTAGATAACATTATAATGATGTGTAAGTATTAAGTCACTAGATAACATTATAATGATGTGTAAGTATTAAGTACTAGATAACATTATAATGATGTGTAAGTATTAAGTACTAGATAACATTATAATGATGTGTAAGTATTAAGTCACTAGATAACATTATAATGATGTGTAAGTATTAAGTCACTAGATAACATTATAATGATGTGTAAGTATTAAGTCACTAGATAACATTATAATGATGTGTAAGTATTAAGTACTAGATAACATTATAATGATGTGTAAGTATTAAGTCACTAGATAACATTATAATGATGTGTAAGTATTAAGTACTAGATAACATTATAATGATGTGTAAGTATTAAGTCACTAGATAACATTATAATGATGTGTAAGTATTAAGTACTAGATAACATTATAATGATGTGTAAGTATTCAGTACTAGATAGCATTATAATGATGTGCAAGTATTAAGTCACTAGATAATAGAACTTTTTGGATGAGCAGGTAAATAAAACCCATCATTGGGTGAAATCCTGTCTGACGCGCTTCATACAGATTGTTAGACTATTCTTGGCACACTGATTTTGACTACGGAGTACTCCATTTACCTGATCAAGATATAGGGCTCATGGTGGGTGTGACCGGTCAACTGGGGATGCCCACTCCTCCTAGGCACCTAATCCCACTTCTGGTATATCCAGGAGTCTGTCTTTGTCCAACTCTCCATTTTGTATTGCTTATAGGAGTTATGAGATTGATCACTGTTCGTTATTTTCACCTTTCATTTCTGTATAACTTCAAATTTTATCCCCTCCATAATTATGACTAATTTCTTTTTTTTCTAGATCTGGTGTTATTAGTGATTGTTGGATTGTTTGGAGGAATTTTCACCATAGGTGCCTGTCGTCAACAGAGATTTCACAAACATCGTGAACTACAGAGGCCTCCCAACAGGTCCTGGGGCTCGTACACGCCCACAAGTCTCGTCAACAACGGCCCGACCCTGCCACTGCTCAGCTCCGACACGGAAAACGAGTTCTGAAAATCCCTTTCTCTTCTCATGTGGTGCTTAAACAAGATCTGGACCGCCACAAATTTTTTTTCAAAACACAAGATACATAGTACTATTACGTTTCATTTCCATGTAGTATATTTGGTTGACCAGCAACTTGGCTACTTTAGTTTTAATTTATAGTCCCATCACAAAGGGATACATATCATAAGGGATTAAATGTCTCCAATGCTATCAACTCGTACACTTCTTTGTACTTCTCTGTAACATTGCATATAGAGTTATCTCCCTTTATGTCCACGTTTTGTGGGCTTTGTTTACAGCGAGGTCGTGCTCATCAGTTTCACAGATTAACACCTTCAGCTTGCTCATCAATGTTGGAGAATGTCATTGTCAATAAAGATAGGCATAAATATTTCATTTTCAATCATTCGCTAGTCTTCAAATTCATGTAGATATGATAAATTCTAGATAATGTCATTAGTAATCTACAGACAACTTTATAGATTTCTTTCATAAATATCAATGATTAATATTTTTTACTCCTATGTAAAATACATTGTCTTTTCAGTCTTGTTTTCTTTAAATGCACAGAATACCAAACAGAGAAATCCTCTCCTTTCTGCACTCCCGGTACTTTGATTGTAAAGTTCAATATTGCCACTGATAGTTCAGATGTTTCATTCCTATTTAAGGAATTTATTTTACTATTGTACAGTTTTTCAGCTTTAATAGTGCTTGAAATATATTGTTCTAAGGGTTTTATAGCTATATTACAATCCATTTTGATTGAATTTTGCATAATTATGTGGTGTGCCATGTTTATCGGTGATTAGATTTTGTTGTTGGTGCCTTGTTACTGTGTATGGAACATAAGTAATACTCATGTTGATCTTAAATTAGTTCTGTATATATATTGTGATATGTTTGCCGCATTTCATTTTCACCCCCGGAGGGTCTCCGTGGCCGAGTGGTTAGAGCATCGCGCTCAAAATCACAAGGCCTCTCACCTCTGGTCAGCGCGGGTTTGAATTCCGCTTGCGCCGGTAAGTAAGAAAGTTTCCCAGTTTACTTTCTGACGGTCGGTGGTCACTTCCCAGGTACATTGTTTCTGCATTCTCTCTTCCACCAACAAAAACTGGGCGCCACCAGATAACTGAAAAATTATTGAGTGTGGCGAAAAACATCAAAACAATTTCCACCTCTGTCAGTGGAGGAATTTAAAATTGGGCAAATTATAAGAGTGTAATCTCTGTTTTAACATGAGTTTGTTTGAGTGAATTTAAAATGGGGGAGAACCATTCGCAAGTGAAGAGGGGCAAAGGAAAAAAACATATGGGGCCAAAAATAACCTGTATAAAGTAAGCAGGTAGAGAAATAGTGACCTATCTCTGGATTCAACATTCCGGCTGTTGATGGTGTGTATTTTTATAACTTAATGTTACAGATGGATCTTTTAGGGTTTGTCTGCCTGTTCTGTCAACAACTTTTATCGGTTCTCATGACAGACTTCATATTTGGTGAACGGAAAGCGAAAGCTGTATGACAGATGAGAGTGAAAGTCATGTAAGGATAAAAAATGTCAGTTTACCACCAAAAAAACCCACGACCAATGTTGGGTACATACGGAGTGGTGTTTTTTGTTTTACATTGTAGGGAACATTCCTAAACCTTATAGAGCATTCCTTTAGAGTTTTACCAAAGATCTTTTTTTTTTAATTGTGGAAATCGGAGGATTTCTAGTGTATTGAAATAAGAATCTCGGACCCGATTCACAACCATGCCAAGTTCGTAATATTAACACACATACAGGCATCATTCCTTGTTCAAACTAAGAAAATTTATACGCAACATTGTTCAGTACTGTAAAGGCATAATGTACTATACCATGATGTATGTTTTATTACACGAGACATTGTCCAGTACTGTACAGGCCTTGTGTACTATATAATGTACGTTTTCTTTACTCTATTGTGGGGTGACTAGTCCTGAAGAATGTGGAGTTGATTTTCAGGCATTAAATCCACTCAATGTACAATGACGGGTGATCAGAAATATTTTTCAGGTTGTCATTTTAATGCTTTGTTGTTATTTTTTAATTTGTAATACCTGGTATATTGAAATGAATTTGCCTATATTTTATTTTTGCACAAATCTAGTTTATTTATTGTCAGCTCATATGCAGCACACTATTGTTCATGTACACATTTGCCTTCCTTGTTCAGGGGTTGGTGTTTTTTTCTTCAATATGATATAAGATATAATATTCAATATAATATAATATTCAATATAATATAAGATTTGAAACATTTGTTAAAAAAAAAGGAAAAATAATAGAAATAAATTTTTTTAAAATATCACCGATGTTGGAATAATTTTTTATTTGAGGTCTTCTGTCACATGAAACTAAATTTCTACGGGAAAAGCGTGTTTGGAGAAAAGGAAGTGAAGCCGCTTCTTACAAGAGTAATCCATGGTGGCATTTAGTTTTCCGAGATCTCTGCATTATAAAGTAATAGACCCTGCATTATAAACTAATAGACCCTGCATTATAAAGTAATGGACCCTGCATTATAAACTAATGGACCCTGCATTACAAACTAATGGACCCTGCATTATAAAGTAATAGACCCCTGCATTATAAAGTAATAGACCCCTGCATTATAAAGTAATAGACCCTGCATTATAAACTAATAGACCCTGCATTATAAAGTAATAGACCCTGCATTATATACTAATAGACCCTGCATTATAAACTAATAGACCCTGCATTATAAACTAATAGACCCTGCATTATAAAGTAATAGACCCTGCATTATAAACTGCATTATAAAGTAATAGACCCTGCATTATAAACTAATAGACCCTGCATTATAATTTTTCTTTGAACTGATCATAACCTTTTGTGGCATGAAGGGTATGATACATATTTGTGTTTTATAAAACTTGTCCACTTAGTATCAGCGTCTTATCTGTCTCTGCAATCATACTCAATGAAGTGAAGCATGACTCGACTAAAGTTAAGCATGACTCAACTGAAGTTAAGCATGACTCGCCTAAAGTGAAGCATGACTCGACTAAAGTGAAGCATGACTCAACTAAAGTTAAGCATGACTCAACTAAAGTTAAGCATGACTTGACTGAAGTCAAGCACAACTCGACTGAAGCATGACTCGACTAAAGTGAAGCATGACTAAATTGATGTGAAGCATGACTTAATGAAAATGCAGCATGACTCAACTGAAGTGAAGCATGACTCAGTGAAAGTGAAGCATGACTTGATGGAAGGTCTCAGTTGGAGTGTTGCAGTGTGTATATTTCCATGTCGGCAGTGGTTAGCAGCGTCACACTGATAAATAAATCTTGAACTACATTGTAATTGCAGTGCATTTACCAACTTATTAAAGTATATTTTTTCACGACAATCTTATACTTCAACATCAGTACCAACATTCCATTGTCCGTGAACTAGGTACCATCACATACACTACGTTTGCAAAGCACATGCAAAATTGGACATACTTCCATCACGAGTGCTCTCCCTTGGATACAAAATTAATCTAGATAAACACTGATAGCTAATTATTCAGCTTATAATGCAGTTTTCACTACGACTCCTATATAGCCTTCAGTATCAAAACCCCTGCAGGACTCGAACCCGCGATCTACAGTTTAGCAGTTGATACCACTTAGCAGTTATCCCTGCAGGACTCGAACCCACGATCTACAGTTTAGCAATTGATACCACTGAGCAGTTTCCCCTGCAGGATTTGAACCCGCGATCTACAGTTTAGCAGTTGATACCACTGAGAAGTTACCCCTGCTGGACTCGAACCCGTGATCTGCAATTCAGCAGTCGACACCCATTGAGCAGTTAACCCCGCAGGATTCGAATCCACGATCTACAGTTTAGCAGTTGATACCACTGATAAATTTAAAATAAAAATAACAAGACAACGTACAGATGTTGTACATCCATATATTTTCACAGAAAAGTCAGACACAATCACAGGGAGTCAATTCCCTATTCTTCTTTATAAACCAAAGGACACACCCCCCCACCCCCGAAATGTAGCCACATGCATACTAAAAATACTGATCAAGTGAATGAAACTCTAAAAATAGACTGGCACCCTGTAGACACAACACTGTTCTGTACAACTAGATAGCTGTTATATGCATTTACCAAAAACATTCAATATCTGCATTCCTCTCTTTAGAGATTAACATGTACATGTATATACACACATTATACATGTACGTCTGAAATTGACATGTGAAACGTACAAAAACAATGACAAGTTCGTCCTTCTCCGGAACAAAAGTACATCATTAAATATGAAAAACAAACATGATTTCCTTCCCTTCAGGTCTTTAGTTACATATTATATCAGTCTGTCCCCATGTGGAGCCCCGCAGTCTTTATATCAGTCTGTCCCCATGTGGAGCCCCGCAATCTTTATATCCATACCACATCAGCTCCCTGTGTGGAGCCTCAACAGTCTTCTCACTCTCCTGATCAGAGCCTCCACAAAGCTGTAGTGAGTCCGAGATTTGCAATATACCTGACCAAAATAAAACACAATCGTTGAATTTACAAACCACATCATTTCATCCACCATCAATGGTTCAATTTACAAACCACAGCATTTCATCCACCATCAATGGTTCAATTCACAAATCGTAGCATTTAATTCACTATCAATGGTTTATTATCCAATCCACAGCATTTAAAATCCATCAATGGTTTAAATAGAATTTGTTTTTGTTACAAACAAATGTCCCCCCAGCTCTCTTGATTGGAAGTGCACCAAATGAAACCCCCTCCCCTTAATGTACTGCATGGTATGGAGGAGAAAGCATGAGCTGAAACATAAACATTACGAACTGCACTTCGTGCATTGAAGAAAAAGATGGAGAAAAGATTCAACATCGGTGTTCAATGTGTAAATCTAAATTCACCCATTTTCTTTAATCTGTACATTCAGGTTGAGGGTGATAGGGCAGAAAATTTACCAGCATTCAGCAGTTAAATTTACATATCACCGTACTATTTAGTTAATGGGTTAATATCACCATACTATTCACAGTTAATGGGTTAATATCATAGTACTATTCACAGTTAATGGGTTAATATCATAGTACTATTCACAGTTAATGGGTTAATATCATAGTACTATTCACAGTTAATAGGTTAATATCACCATACTATTCACAGTTAATGGGTTAATATCATAGTACTATTCACAGTTAATGGGTTAATATCACCGTACTATTCACAGTTAATGGGTTAATATCATAGTACTATTCACAGTTAATGGGTTAATATCATAGTACTATTCACAGTTAATGGGTTAATATCATAGTACTATTCACAGTTAATGGGTTAATATCACCATACTATTCACAGTTAATGGGTTAATATCATAGTATAAGCAACAGCTCCATGTTTGTGAATATTAAAAAAAGAAGAAGCCATTTTGCAAAACTTTTCACTAGTATGACAACTGTCTGTCAATACATTAAACTAAATAACTCAAAATTCAACCATGCATCCCCGAAGTTGTCACATCAATGGCCGATTGTGACCTTGACATTTACCTTTGTGACCTCCAATTTGAAGTATCTTTCTCAATCATTCAATTCTGCACTGATTACAAAGTCTATAGATTAATAAAATATTGCAGAAATTGCATCACAGAAAATGTTTGAACAGAGGAATAGATGGACCTCATCTCTAATGGGGGCATGGAACCACTGATAATACTTAATACTTCTGATGACGCAGGCCACTACCGAGAATTAATCACGTACAACCTCCGTGTACTCGTACAATTTTCTCTTTCATTCAACCCATACAGTACATCTATGAAATACCTGGTCAATCTCATGAATTTTTTTGAGGAGTGAATCGTGGATTGCCGAATTTGCTGTCTCTTTCAGTGTTTCTATTTCCTCGCTAGTCACGCCCATCATCAGCTGCCTATCGACATTTGCAAAAGAGTCTGCCTCGGAATCAACCATTGAGGATCGAGCTGTCCCAGTAAGATCTGCATATAAATAAACAAACAGCCAATCAGCAGACAGTTTACATGAATCTTAAGAGTCATGCATAATGCTTGGTAATTATCTTCAACTTAGCCATTGAAAGGCTTCATAAGCATAATTATGCACATGTAACAAAATACTTTTATCTTATCCAATAAAAAAATTGTAAACAAATCTGATATAAATGCCTTGATGTAATTCAAAACCAAACATTTTCCCAACTCTAGGTCTGCCAATGCTTTTAGAATCATTAAGATAAGACATAAGATATGAAGAGTCTGGCTGACCTTGAAGCCTCCGGAGCTGTGTCTGTCTACGAGTCTGGCTCTGGTACATGGCTGACTGCTGTGTGACTGGGACACAGTGAACGAGATAGTATTCCAAATGTCGCCACAACATAAACAGACAGTTCTCCAGGATGTCTAGTGTACAGTCAGGAAAAACACACTTCTATAACTCATATTTATTGTATATTGTTTAATGCCCCGCTCGAGAATCTTGCACTCATATGGAGACGTTACCATTGCCGGTGAAATATTGCAAAATTTAAGCCTATGCTCAGCACTTATGGCCATTGAGCAAGGAGGGATCTTTATTGTGCCACTCCTGCTGTGACATGGGGCCTCAGTTTTCGAGGTCTCATCTGAAGGACCGCCCCGTCCTATTTAGTCGCCTCTTACGACAATCTAGGAGTACTGAGGACCTATTCTAACCCGGATCCCCACAGGATCTATAATTCATAACAAGCTCGGCTAGCTGTAGGATTTTATATGAGAGAGGTCGTCTAAGGGCAGGACTGAAAGAAACATGTACATGTATTTCCATGGACGGGAAAATTGTTTTTCTTGAAAAATGCATGTCCACAGATATTGGGAAAGCCAGATACATGAAACAATTCATACTATACATCATCAACAGATATAATTCATACTATACATCATCAACAAATATAATTCATACTATACATCATCAACAGATATAATTCCCACGGAAATGTTAGGGACAGTTATACACACAGTCATCTGATTAAATGAAGATTTGATTTTTTCCGAGAGGATACAAGCAAAGTATCGCAGCTGTTCTTCCTTGCAGTGGACAATCTTAGTGAGGCGGCTCTTGGCCAGTTTCTGTCGCTGATGTGAGCTCATCTTCTCTTCAACCCCAGAAAACTTTTTTTTTTTGAAAAAGAAATCACATACATTTTAATATCAAAAGAAAATTAATAGAAGTGCATACAGCAATAAAAAGGATGAACATCTAAACATTGTATACAATTTCTTTATACTGTAGCTAAACAAGACTAAACTGCCACCATTTCGCAGTACCTGTTTGAGATCATCGGTGCTGAGGTCGGCCAGGCTTTGTAATTTACGGAGATGTTGTTTGTGAGTCTCGTACACCAACATGAAATTGTTGGCACACTGCCGGAGCTGATACACAACGACACCAAGACTGGGAGCCTGAATCGCGCTTTTGCTTAGAAAGGAAGTATCTGGAAGAACGTGATAAAAAGTGTTAACTGTATAGAATCGGAGACAATGTGTGAATAAGGAATCTGAGACAATGTGTAAATAAGGAAGTGTAAGTGACACATTGAAATATTGGGACTACTTTGAAGATTAATTGATTGTTTAGCTGTTTTCCGCCACACTCAACAATTTTTCAGTTATCTGGTGGCGCCCAGTTTTAATTGGTGGAAGAGAGAACCCAGTTACAATGTAACTAGGAAGAGGCCACCGACCTTCCGAAAGTAAACTGGGAAACTTTCTCACTTACCGGCGCGAATACTTTGAAGAAACTTACCATCAGTACTTCCAAGGTCTCTAGCTAAAGCCTCCTCCAAATTCGGCCGAAAAAGAACTCTACAGAACTGAGAAGTTGGTCCTACAAAACACAAAAATCAACAAAACCTGATAATCAAAAAATAACAGTCCTTTTGTACAATGACTGTAAACACACTTTATCCTGCAGATGGAGGATTTCTGTTTTGTCTGTTGGTATGAAATTCTATGGATTTGTATGGAGGCATAAAACCGTACAGTCACTTTAATTTTAGAATGCGAAGAAAATCAGCATTCTCAGTTGCTTGAATCAAATAAAGTGGCAAGAATCCTATATAGATTTTAAAGTGGTGATTTTAACTGTTTAATCTCTCTTAAATGGTATTATTTGTTGTCCATTTGAATGTTGTGCATAGTATATTGTGTTTATTCTAAAGAAAATAATGACAACACAAATGTTTGAAATTATTCATCACTGATTAATACTTGGTCAGATGACTAAAAAATATCATCTATACATATAATATTAATTCTCATGATAGCAGTATTGAATGGCATTAATTTGTAATAGGGATTTCAAGTCCAATACCAAACCACTTCTTTTCCGATTATAAAGTTACAATGTTGTGTAAATTACAACATTTTCTGTCCATGAAAGCAGACACACACGATGTGAGCATTGAACATTTCAATATCCTTATTCCCTGTAATACCTGAAGTCGAGATGACGGCTCGACAGTACGACGTCACATTGGCAGACACCTCCAGAAACACGACAGCGAGTTCCGAACTCAAGTCCTTCCCTCGAGTCGACTCGTCCGATTCCAGTAACTTCAGTTGTTTGTTGACGCGCTCACACATACAGTACTTTGGCATTAAGGCTAGCATCTGTCTCTCAATCCTGACCTTTTGACCTTTCAACTCTATTCCAGCAGGGTCAAGGTCATCAAATTCTGCATCTGGAATGCCTTCATTAAAACAAATAGAACTTTATGTAAATCAGACCAATATCCATGTGAAGACTCATTATAATACATGCACATTGATAATTATCGAATTCTTATCTTTTGGACAAATTCATCAAGGAATTGAAAGACAGTGGGTGCAAGTGACCTTTGACATGAAGATGTAAGTTATTGACAAAATGTGATCTACTGACAGGTTTGATAAAACCCATGTCTTCATTTAGTGAAATAATCCTGATGGAGTGTAATTTAATGGCCACAATTAAAACCCATGTCTTCATTTAGTGAAATAATCCTGATGGAGTGTAATCTAATGGCCACAATTAAAATCAGTGTAGAGGGTCACTGTTTTCAATGTAAATACTGTTATCGCTGTTGACAGATGGGCGACGTTTACCTCTGGCATTGGCCCGGGCCAGAACTGCTGTGGTCAGAGCCAGCTCACGGAGGGTGGCTAAACTTAAGTTGGGCTGACGATCTCGTAAGATTCCGTGAAACACATCTCCATGAGATAAGATAAACTGCATCACCTGCAATGAAGAAGAGAGAAAGGTCGGGAAATGTTACTGACTGACATAGTGTGGAAGGAAATCAAAACGACGGGAAAAGTCACCAACTCTTTACAATGTCGTGGTCAGACACACTGAAACAGTCACCAACCCTCTACAATGTCGTGGACAGACACACTGAAACAGTCACCAACCCTCTACAATGTCGTGGACAGACACACTGAAACAGTCACCAACCCTCTACAATGTCGTGGACAGACACACTGAAACAGTCACCAACCCTCTACAATGTCGTGGACAGACACACTGAAAGTAATCTCTAAAACACAGGGATGTGACTGAATTCCTTAGAAATCAAAGGAAAACTGGTCAAAACGAGAGGAAAACACCTCACCCTACCTGGAAAAATATCATTTTCTGACACTTAAGATCAAATCCAGAGTGTTTCATTTTTTCTAAAATTGAGCAAATCAGAGGATTTCCTCTGAGAAGAGGAAAAATCACACCCCTGAAAACATTTAACAGAAGAAAAAATTCGCAAAAGATGGCTTAAAAAATGAAAATGATTGATGCAATCAGCACTAAAAAGAGATAGACAACTAAAAACAAAAAAATAAAAGACGGATTTAAAGAAAATTATCAACACCAGACTGATAAAGAACACAATCTGTTTACCTGGTTACCACAACACGACACAATGAACACAATCTGTTTACCTGGTTACCACGGCAACACCACACAATGAACACCATCTGTTTACCTGGTTACCACAACAACACCACACAATGAACACAATCTGTTTACCTGGTTACCACGACAACACCACACAATGAACACAATCTGTTTACCTCGTTACCACAACAACACCACACAATGAACACAATCTGTTTACCTGGTTACCATGACAACACACAATGTACACAATCTGTTTACCTGATTACCACAGTCCTGGTTCTCGATGCCTAGTGATGTCAGCATGGCCAGACAAAATTTGAGGGCGGAGAACAGGAGCTGTCTGTAGCGTGCCATTGGACTAGGCAGGAAGTCTTCCTCTACAGCTCCATCATCAGCCTCCCTGTCACAACACAAACATTTATTATCAGTCTCCCTGTCACAACACAAACATTCATCATCAGTCTGTCACAACACAAACATTCATCATCAGTCTCCCTGTCACAACACAAACATTCATTATCAACCTTCCTGTCACAACACAAACATTCATCATCAGTCTCCCTGTCACAACACAAACATTCATCATCAGCCTCCCTGTCACAACACAAACATTCATCATCAGCCTCCCTGTCACAACACAAACATTCATCATCAGCCTCCCTGTCACAACACAAACATTCATCAGCAGTCTCCCTGTCACAACACAAACATTCATCATCAGCCTCCCTGTCACAACACAAACATTCATTATCAGTCAGTCACAACACAAACATTCATCATCAGCCTCCCTGTCACAACACAAACATCCATTATCAGCCTCCCTGTCACAACACAAACATTCATTATCAGTCTCCCTGTCACAACACAAACATTCATCATCAGTCTGTCACAACACAAACATTCATCATCAGCCTCCCTGTCACAACACAAACATTCATTATCAGTCAGTCACAACACAAACATTCATCATCAGTCTCCCTGTCACAACACAAACATTCATTATCAGCCTCCCTGTCACAACACAAACATTCATTATCAGTCTCCCTGTCACAACACAAACATTCTCATCAGTCTGTCACAACACAAACATTCATCATCAGCCTCCCTGTCACAACACAAACACTCATTATCAGCCTCCCTGTCACAACACAAACATTCATTATCAGCCTCCCTGTCACAACACAAACATTCATCATCAGTCTCCCTGTCACAACACAAACATTCATTATCAGTCTGTCACAACACAAACATTCATTATCTACTGTGTGCATGTCCTTCACTGATTACTTTCCCCTCACTTGAATAACACTAGGACGGTGGATTTCATAAAAATGTACATGTTACGGTGTATGTTTAAAATGGCATAACCTTTTAATGAAACACAATATGGAATTTGGTAAGTTGTTAGAATACGTGTTCAGGTGTAGATTCTTACCGATTGCGAGGTCATCACGGATTAATTTGCCAGTAAATCAGGTATGAAGAAACAATCAGTCGGTGAATTTTTAAAACTAATTCATTCAAAACTTCAATAATTGCAAAAGATTTATTCAACAAACAGTAATCTCCTGTGCATTTTTATTTGTTTATTCACATTTTCTTTTCAAAACTTCCATGAAAAACTTATGGAAAAAGTTCAAAGGGGAAAGCTCAATAATTTTTTTTTAGCAGCCCGGACCTTTTTGTAAAATCTACAGGTATATGTATACTGTATGTAGTAACAACCGTGCTCGCTAGGTGGCGCATCATGTTCTATTTTTATTTCTACAGGAAAAGTGGGACGAGGTTCCACCCTGTTTTTTACGGGCTAGTATGGATAAACCTAGAGCCTACGAATGATGCGAAGTTAATCGTTCGGATCTAAAATAGCTATATTTAGCGTATCTCACGTGATTAGGCACATTCCAGAAAATCCCTTTGAAATTGAAACAGTTAAGCAGAGCAAATATATGTAAATATTGACTTAACGGTGAAATACACAACAAAGAGTGACATATTAATAAATTTTATGCATGAATGAATTATACTGAGGTCAAACATTGACGATAATTGCCCGTGTTCATATAGTATTTGATTGATTTCAATATCCAAGGAAAGATAACTCCCATTATTGACGTACTCACAACGTACCGGAAGTATACAATAATACAATGTTTATACATCACATGTATTTCTGAATAATGAGTTAATCTTTATTTTCATCAGAATCTTTTTCATCACACTCGCACACCAGGTCCCCATACCCCTACCAGTGTCAATCTGTGACTGATAGTAGTGCGGTATTTAATTTGATATAGTCTAGAGGAAATTCGAAATATGGTAGTGATATTTCTTCCTCACTGAATTAACTGGATTTTTAGTGTTTAAAGAAAGATGGGGGGGGCAAAAATGCTATTTGACAAATTTTCAACAATATTAATTACAAGGCAAGGCAAATTTAAAAAGGGTCATAAGCTACAGATGATGCAATATTCACTTGCAAGTTGCACTGCCACTAGTTACACTAAGTGACTTACTTAAAGATAAATAAAGTAACTCACAGACAAATATTTTATTTATTTATCTATCATTTCATTTCATTTTGTTTTAATATCATGGTTTGTACTTGAAGAGTCATTGCAATAAAGGGACATTATTGGGGTTACAAAAAAATCTGATCATGCAGTTTTTAAATTTCTGAATTCTATAAAATAAATAAATAATAAACATTTCAACCATTTATTCTCAGACAGATTCTGATACCACTCAGCCCCCAGACTGGCCAGAGAGATCTGCTTCTGTCAGTTCTGATGCAACTCAGCCCCCAGACTGGCCAGAGAGTCCAGTGTTTCGGTAAATTCTGATAATGATGCAACTCAGCCCCCCCCCCCCCCCCCCCCCCCCCCCCCCCCCCCCCCCAGCTGTATCAGAAGTTCTTGGAAAAGACTGGCTGATGTTTAACTAGAAAACTGACACGGTCAGCAAGGGCCCCGCTGAGGGTTATTAGAGGAAAGTAACATCTGTATTTGATATAGCAATGTTTGGAGCTGGTATATATTATGTTAGAATTAACAAGAGGTACTGTGAGCAATGCTCACTAAGAATACCCCCCGCTTACCCCAATCTCCCAAAGGGTGTTGGTAATAGGTATAAACTACCTCTTTTCTGAGTGTAAAAAACAAATGGCATGACAAACCGAACCATATTGCTACTTCGATGTCCAGCGCGCATGACCTTTTGACCCCAAAATCGATAGGGAACATCTTCATCCCATGTCCATGTCATGTCCATATGTATGATATGGTAACTGTAGGTGGAAAGGATAACGCTTTAGAGCCGAAAAACCATATTGCTACTTCGATGTCCAGTGTGCTTGACCTTTGGACCCCAAAATCGATAGGGAACATCTTCATCCCATGGGTAGTCCATATGTATGATATGGTGACTGTAGGTGGAAAGGATAATGGTTTAGAGCCCGGAAACCATATTGCTACTTCGATGTCCAGTGCGCTTGACCTTTTGACCCCAAAATCGATAGGGAACATCTTCATCCCATGGGTAGTCCATATGTATGATATGGTGACTGTAGGTGGAAAGGATAACGCTTTAGAGCCCGGAAACCATATTGCTACTTTGATGTCCAGTGCGCTTGACCTTTGAATCGATTGGGAACATCTTCATCCCATAGGTAGTCCATATATATGATATGGTGACGGTAGGTGGAAAGGATAATGCTTTAGAGCCCGGAAACCATTGCGTCTACAGATGGACGGACGGACAACCCGATTCCAGTATATCCCCCCCCCCCCCCCCCCCACAACTTGTTGCGGGGGGTATAATAATATATAAAGATACATTGGAATGCCAATTTGTGAAAAAGGCATCATGAAGCATATTTATGAGAGACTTGTGCAATTTAAATTACTTCTGTTTGACACACACTCATGACATCCACTCAAACACAACAGAGTGCAACAAAATCCCATTCTAATAGAGGATTCAAAATGGATAACTGGTACAAAATAGGGTACATCCTATTCGAAAAGGATTATGAATTTGACATATTGATGTCTTGGAAAAGGAAATTCTGACATCGGGGCTCTTAGTTTCTGTGGAAACGAGGGGGTTATTTATATTCCGTCTTTCCTATCCGGAAAGGCCGAATATAAATAACCCCCTCGTTTCCACAGAAACTACGGGGCTCTAAGCGTTTTCAAACACATTGTCATTTGATAAAAGTGTTCTACATTTTAAAAAATAGAGATTAATATGTCTTTACATACATAAGTGAGAAAGTTTCCATTATTCCTAGCCGAGACATACCATGTATGTGCAAAAAATTCATGAGCAAATATCAAAATACTCACGTAGAAAATGTGGACCTTACCATCAACAAGCGCAGTGAAACACGCCATTTCCAGATTTTCGCCGACGAAAGCTCGGTAACAGTAATGAATAAGGTACACTCATTTTGTATCTATTTTGTGACTTTCTTGATTAAAAGGAACAGTTCTCTAATGTGTAATGTGCAATTACTACATAATTCAATAACTTGAAGCATGAAGCAGTTTCACTTTGCAACCGGACATAAGAAATTTTATTTCGCATTCCGATCCCGATTGAAAGTTGTTGACTGGGAATGACATGTCTTAATTCAATATACATGTAACATCAAGCATTTTTTATATCACATTACACAAGAGGCCCAAGGGCCTAGAATCGCTCTTCTGATAAATTGTACAACCCCATCATTTCTATTCTTAGCCTCTTAGTATTCTAAAGCTTTAGTTAAATCCTAAGAATTCAAAAAAAGTAGGTCAATGTGACCTACTTTTTGGTTTACACATAAGAAATATCAACTGACAGAGTTTGATGATTTTAAGCCAATTAGTATCTGAATATTGAAATATAGCTGTCAAATTCCAATCATAGGTCATGGTGACCTACTTTTTGGTCAGCGAACTCCGAACATGCAAGACCCATCAACTGACAAAGTTTGATGACTGTAGGTCAAATAGTATCTGAAATATATAAATATAGCCGTCAAATTCCAAAAGTAGGTCAAGGTGACCTACTTTTTCGTCAACACCCTTCAAACATGCAAGACCCAACAACTGACAAAGTTTGATGACTGTAGGTCAAATAGTATCTGAATTATATAAATATAGCCGTCCAATTCCAAAAGTAGGTCAAGGTGACCTACTTTTTGGTCAACATCCTTTGAACATGTAAGACGCATCAACTGACAAAGTTTGATGACTGTAGGTCAAATAGTATCTGAAATATATAAATATAGGTGTCCAATTCCAAAAGTAGGTCAAGTTGACCTACTTTTTAGTCGAAACCCTTCGAACATGCAAGACCCATCAACTGACAAAGTTTGATGACTGTAGGTCAAATAGTATTTGAAATATATAAATATAGCCGTCAAATTCCAAAAGTAGGTCAAGGTGACCTACTTTTTGGTCGACACACTCCGTTGATTCAAGATGCATCAACTGTCAAAGTTTGATGATTGTAGGTCAATTAGTGACTGAAATATATAAATATAACTGTCAAATGCCAAAAGTAGGTCACAGTGACCTACTTTTTGGTCGATACACTCCGAAGACTCAAGATGCATCAACTGACAAAGTTTGATGATTGTAGGTCAAATAGTGTCTGAAATATAGTAATTTAGCTGTCAAATACCAAAAGTAGGTCACGGTGACCTACTTTTTGGTCGACACAAACCGAAGACTGAAGACGCATCAACTGACAAAGTTTGATGATCCTAGGTTTTACAGTGCCCAAAATATGCATCTAAAATTGAAAATGTGAAATTTGAATATCTGCAAAATTCAAAAAGTAGGTCACTGTGACCTACTTTTTTTATAAATATGTTTCAAGGCCTCAAGATGCATCAACTTACAAGATTTGATGAATCTAAACCTCTCGGTATTTGAAATAACAACTTAAAATATAGCTATAAATGATAAGCTATAAAATTCAGAAAGTAGGTCACGGTGACCTATTTTTCAGTTGACGCATTTCAAGGTCCCATGATCCACCAACTGACAAGTTTTGATGATCATAGGCTTCAAAGTGTCCAAGATATGCATCAAAATTAATTTTAAAATAAATACCTGCAAAATTCAAAAAGTAGGTCACCATGACCTACTTTTGAGACAACTTGACACAAGGTCCTAAGATGCATCAACTGTCAAAATTTGATGATCCTAGTCCTTATAATGACTAAAATGTCTAAGATTTAAGGAATTTAAAAAAATTTAAATTTAGGTCAACTTTGAAGTGACCTTGAGACCACGCCCTTTGCCCCAGGGTAATGCCTTGAACAATTTTTAATCTACAACATGTCCTCATCCTTATGTGTAAGTTTGGTGATAATCTGCCCTGTGGTTCTTGAGAAGAAGATTTTTTAGCAACCACTACTTTTGTTTGTATTTTCCTGATTATCTCCCCTTGTTAAAGGGTCACATCCCTCTATTTAGTATGTATGAAAGCCCTTGGGCCAATGATACCCTGTAACAAATTTGAAAAAAATTGGCCAAGGGGTTCTTGAGTTATAGCCCTTTTTCTAAAAAGTTTACGCACACCGCACAAATGGCCATAGCATTAGCTCTTTGAGCCTTTGGCTCAGAAGAGCTAAAAAGAACCCAAATATATACACATACACAATGTTGTACACAATGTTGTAGAGTTATTTCTTGTAAATTTTCTATATATCAATACAATGCATATCATAATTCAAATTGAATTATCTCCCTTAGACAGTGGTAAATAAATACGGTCATAATAAGAAAGATGATGACATTCAAACAGACAGACAAAGTGACATGACTTCAAAATCTATAGGTATCTTCCTCTTATTGTAAAATATTTCTGTACAAAATTTGAAAACTGTACAATGAAAACTGTTTGAATTATTGTGTCACAAAGAAAGTGTTCATAATAACAAAGATCATGCCATACAGACAGACAGACAAAGTGAAATGACCCCAAAATCTATAGGCTTCTTCCTCTTATTGTACATTATTTCTGTACAAAATTTGAAAACTGTACGATAAAAACTGTTTGAGTTATCGTGTCACAAAGAAAGTGTTGACGGACAGTGATTACTATAGGGCTTCCCGCATTTCATGCGGGGCCCTAATAAATCAGTTTTCCTATTAGCTTTACTTTTGCTCCTGTTCATCAGTTCATTAGGCTATGGCCCAATCTGATTAAATTTAAGATCTTTGATCCTCTCCGTATACCCCTTCCTTTCCTGTATCTGTGAAGTCCAGAGGTGAGATATATTCTTTCCAAAACAACTAAGAATGTTCATGGAACAATTTAGTATCAATTGTTTTCCTTTCTATGTTGTATGCCTTATTTCAAGAAATAACTTTGGGTCACTTTCTAATGTGAAATGGAACATATTCCATTTTTGACAACCTGACGGTAGGGGTGTTTAAGACACTATACCTCATTTTCTGTAAGAAAATGGAGTAAAGGGAATTCAGATTTGGATTCAGCATACTCAAAATTGGTAATTACACCTGATTTTTATTGTTTTGGGTAATGATGTTTCAAGAAATAAAGTTGGGTCACTTTTTGATGTGAAATGAAACATTTTCCATTTTTGACGACCTGGCAGTAGGGGTGTTTAAGACACTATACCTCATTTTCTATAAGAAAGTGGAGTAAAAGGAATTCAGATTTGGATTCAGCATAATCAAAATTGGTAATTACACCTGATTTTTATTGTTTTAGGTAATTTTTTAAAAATGGGTGGTGGTTGCTACTGTATGGTGTCATGGAATTGAAAGTTAATATCGCGATTATGTGCAGGCAAAATTCCGATGAAGTCTTCATTGTTTTATTCTCATTTTGGATTTGTAAAATAAGATAAAGTCGCTCATCATCCCCTGTGCTATCTAATTCAACAATTCTCTCATCATCGCGATTATTTTGACTATTTCCACCTTCGCTTGGAGGTATTGTTAAAATCCTAATCTCTGAGATCAGCCATTACTGTAAACATGTTCCCAAATCACACAAAATCTCCCTCAAAGCGAGATTTTACCCTTTAATCTAAACATTGTTAAATCTCGGTATGCTGAGACCTGTCCAGCTAGTGTGTATTAAAAAATCATTCATTTCAACCCAGTACTTACATGTATCGATGCAAACAAGCATAAGAAACAATCACCTGTCAAAGTCGGGTCGAAGGTCAAAGAAGACGCTTCCAGCCAATCGCTGCATGACTCCACACTGAAGCAGCGTGTGGGCCCCCACTGCTGACTCAGCAACTCGCGTCAACAGGCTCTGTAACGAGATCATTCAATAATTAACGAGAGCATTCAATAATTAACGAGAGCATTCAATAATCAACGACATCATTCAATAATAGACACAGGCTCTGTAATGAGACGAGATTACTCAATAATTAACGAGAGCATTCAATAATCAACGAAATCATTCAATAATTAACGAGAGCATTCAATAATAGACAGGCTTTATAATGAGATCATTTAATAATTAACGACATCATTCAATAATTAACCAAATCATTCAATAATGTAAACAGGCTCTGTAACAAACGAGATCAGCTGTTATCATATTACGTACATCATTCAATAATTAACACAGACACTACTGTAAATTCCTAGACATACGCAAGGGATTCATTACCACTTAATTAAAATTACTCGCTTTTATTTGGATAATGTTAAAATACATGTAAAAACTCTTCATCAACAGAGCTCTCGCGAATTTATGTTCTCGCGATTTGACGTATACGAGTCATTTCATGATACGCATGGAATACAGTAAAATACAGGTGAAATAAGAACAGGTGCCCTGACAGTTTAGACAGGTGAAATAAGAACAGGTGCCCTACCAGTTTTGACAGGTAGATGTAGAGGACTCGGAGCTGGGGGGTGGCAGACAGAAGTGTCTGTAGCTGCTGGTCGTCATGGAGAAGACTGTCCACTAGGTGCTGCAGGTAACCCTTAGAGGACATAAAGGTCATCCACTGCTGGAACTTGTCCATGGAGAGAATGGTGTCCAACACCGACAGAGCCAGCATCTAAAGCAGAAATATAAAATCATGTTAAATCACCTGTCCTCACTTCAACAAATGTCACTCAGATTAAAATATACAACACTGACAGTGCCAGCATCTAAAGCAGGAATATAAAATCATATTAAATCAACTGTCCTCACTTCAACAAATGTCACTCAGATTAAAATATACAACACTGACAGTGCCAGCATCTAAAGCAGGAATATAAAATCATGTTAAATCACCTGTCCTCACTTCAACAAATGTCACTCAGATTAAAATATACAACAATGTCGAAGGTCATTATTCAAAGCAGAAAGGGGTCAAAGGTCAGTTAGACAGATGTCACAATCCAACGTCCCTCCCGATAATAAAAATACATGCACATGAAGATAAATATCTTCGGTGTCGAGGTCATTACTTACGCGTCCCACATCGTGTCCGTCACAGGCATCACGACACAGCATGTCCATGAAGTTGTCGCCGTACGACAGAATGGTCGCCACATTTTCACGTCGCAGTTGTTCGTACTCTGAGTGGGAGTCTGCTAGGATCCTCTTACCCACACCGTCCCCAGTCAACTCTGTAAATTAAAAATATCGACTCAGTCCCAGGACGCCGTTTCATCAATAAGTGTATATTTTCAACTAAGTCTTACGCCGACTACGTAAACCTAGTTACGTATAATCTTAGTTTAGCGCAAACCGCGTTTCACGAAACAACGTAAATACATGCGTACGTTACTACTCAACCAAGTTTTCAACTAAGCTTACGTGCTTAGTTACCGCGTCCTGAGCATGCGTACATCATACTTTCTTTTTTTTCACTTGTCGTCTGGACCAAAATAATGAATGAAAAGAACGCAAAGAAAATGCACAAGCGGAATTGGGAGGAGACAGAGATGGCCGTGTTGGCAGAGGCAGTAAAATTTTTCTATACCATACTATTTGGGCACTGCATACTAAATCAAACATATCACTCCATTTAAACATTTTATCTACAGTGTATATAGGCCTATGTACATATTTTACATCTCTTCTTCTACAAAAAGTAGTTTCATGATTTCAAAAGTTATTATATTTTAAGTGCATGTAGGTCGACCCGATACATCTACATTGTATATAGATATTAACTATACATTTATACTTTAATTTGATAATTAATGTAGACTCATAGGCCTAAATGTGTTTGAACAAATTGAATATGTGTGCATATTTACAGCTTGGGATTACATGTATATAGAGGCATGTGCCATCGTTTTGCATAGTGACTTGGGGGCGGGCGGCAGCAGCTGTGATATAAATTAGATGTTGGCTTTTCAAATAATCTTTTTATCTTGTGTTATAACGCAAAAAAAAAGTTTTGTCCTATCTGCAAAATCCTAATTCGGAGGTGGGGTGGAGTGGGTGGTGTTGGAATCTTTTGCAGTGATTTCCACATTTTTTTCTCTCTCAGGTTTCATTTTCTTCAATCGTGGGGGTGCTAGAATCTCCTATTATGAGTGCCTCAAAACATTTTCCTACAAACATCATGTGTGTGTGTGGGGGCGGGGCTGTTAGACTTCTATTAATGATCATGATCATACCTCACTAGATAGGTTTTATTCATAAATTTCTCTCATTCACTTTTAGTACAAAATTTAAAAAAAAATTGTATTGTTAAAAAAAAAGGAGTAGCAACGCAGGGTGACCCCCTTCCCATTCACTCCGATTCGTACCTGATAACATAAAATATATATCTGCACGGATTATCCTGCACATCACTTATCAGCGAAATTCGTCAAGTATCAAACTGTTACGAAGACCTTTTTTTTTTATTATTTGGAAGAACTTTATTATCATAATATAGTTATATGATGTATCTCTTAAGACGGGATATTTTTTCAAGATTTAAGATATACATTGGAAAATAGTAGATCTTAAAGTAACTGTTCATGAAATATACATTACACTCCCGTAAATCCACCCACCATACGACAGAGATCGAATTGAATCGGGCTCTCTAATCATTTGTTCCAAGTTAGTCAGAGCGGAAGTTTTGAAGAGATTTATAAATAGCTAACATATAATACAACAAAGTGAATGTTCTCTTTACGGTGGACTACTTTACAAAGGGATTTGGGAATAACACTGTACATTCATCATTCATGTACAGATAGACACTTGTGAAAAATAATCATAGAGTAAAGGCAAGCCATAATTTACTAGTTTTCAAAGGGAAGTAACCCTTATGTCCTTACATATTTATCATTGTTAACGTCTAAAAGCATCCTGTCTTGAAAAAATCGATCACGACGCAAAGCTCGTCGGTAAAATTCCATATATATTTACAAACAGCTACAGTACAGTCGGCCATGATTTTTGCTTACTTACGTAGGTACTTACGCAAGGGTCCGACCTGACGTAGTGTTTCTACTTGTTAGTAGAAAACTTGCGTAAATTCTAATCTTACGCCATTTGATGAAACGGACTTATGTAAAATATTTAGTCTAGTCAGAAAGTTACGCCAAACTAAGCTTACGCAACTATTTACGATGTTTGATGAAACAGCGTCTAGGTCATCTCTATAAATTAAGAATATTAACTCAGTCCCTGGTCATCTCTGTAAATTAAAAATATCGACTCAATCCCCGGCCATCTCTGTAAATTAAAAATATCAACTCAGTCCCCGGTCAACTCTGTAAATTAAAAATATCAACTCAATCCTCAATTATTTACAATCATGTAGATTAAAAATATCAACTCATTACTTGTTTATTTACATGTAGATTAAAAAATACCATATAATTATATATATGGGGTTTGATTTCACAGTGGAAGAGCTTCTCTTTCTAGCAGTTCTGATTTTCTTTTTCGTGGTTACTATAATTTTCTTGGGGATGTTAATGTGATGGAAACAATGTCAATATGTTGATACTGTTCAATATAAACACTCGATTTAATATTCTAATCAATGCCTCAATCTAAGGTTCAATATCTTTTTTAAAATTGGGTTTAGTACAAAACATCAAGCTCAACATGAGGGACATAATAGCCTCTGAGAATGTCCAGACTGTTGTTAGCTGCGAGTGTGATGAAAATAATAAATGAACTTCAACAGATTAAACTACAGAGTCCACTAGAATCTTACTGTTCAGTGGTTTGAAGACATTTTGCTACCTGTCACACTGAAACAATAACTCATTAACTACCTGGCATACTAAATCAATAATTCATTAACTACCTGGCATACTAAATCAATAATTCGTTAAGTACCTGGCATACTAAATCAATAATTCGTTAACTACCTGTCACACTGAAACAATAATTCATTAACTACCTGGCATACTAAATCAATAATTCGTTAACTACCTGGCATACTAAATCAATAATTCATTAACTACCTGGCATACTAAATCAATAATTCATTAACTACCTGGCATACTAAATCAATAATTCGTTAAGTACCTGGCATATTAAATCAATAATTCGTTAACTACCTGTCACACTGAAACAATAATTCATTAACTACCTGGCATACTAAATCAATAATTCCTTAAGTACCTGGCATACTAAATCAATAATTCGTTAACTACCTGTCACACTGAAACAATAATTCATTAACTACCTGGCATACTAAATCAATAATTCGTTAAGTACCTGGCATACTAAATCAATAATTCGTTAACTACCTGGCATACTAAATCAATAATTCATTAACTACCTGGCATACTAAATCAATAATTCATTAACTACCTGGCATACTAAATCAATAATTCGTTAAGTACCTGGCATATTAAATCAATAATTCGTTAACTACCTGTCACACTGAAACAATAATTCATTAACTACCTGGCATACTAAATCAATAATTCGTTAAGTACCTGGCATACTAAATCAATAATTCGTTAACTACCTGTCACACTGAAACAATAATTCATTAACTACCTGGCATACTAAATCAATAATTCGTTAAGTACCTGGCATACTAAATCAATAATTCGTTAACTACCTGGCATACTAAATCAATAATTCATTAACTACCTGGCATACTAAATCAATAATTCATTAACTACCTGGCATACTAAATCAATAATTCGTTAAGTACCTGGCATACTAAATCAATAATTCGTTAACTACCTGTCACACTGAAACAATAATTCATTAACTACCTGGCATACTAAATCAATAATTCGTTAAGTACCTGGCATACTAAATCAATAATTCGTTAACTACCTGGCATACTAAATCAATAATTCATTAACTACCTGGCATACTAAATCAATAATTCATTAACTACCTGGCATACTAAATCAATAATTCGTTAAGTACCTGGCATATTAAATCAATAATTCGTTAACTACCTGTCACACTGAAACAATAATTCATTAACTACCTGGCATACTAAATCAATAATTCGTTAACTACCTGGCATACTAAATCAATAATTCATTAACTACCTGTCACACTGAAACAATAATTCATTAACTACCTGGCATACTAAATCAATAGTTCGTTAAGTACCTGGTTCCGTGGAAGTCAGAGACTTGGGTTTCTGGGCGATTTGGAGGTAGTATAACAGCGATCCGTAAAGGTTGGCCCTCACACGCTGCTGCCCTCCGCCTAAACAGAAAACAAACTCCTAATACTGATTTCTCATTCAGAAAGACTCTTGTTATTCAACACTGCTTAAAATTTTCTCCCTATCATCAATGATTCTCTGTGTTGGAAGTTTTATCCCTTTACATTGGTCACCATCACTGTGGTATTCACTGTCTCAATAGTCGAGCTTGACCATGCAATTAATTGCTTAATGACGTGGTTTTAATTTAATAAGAAAGAATCAATGATGATTTTGTAGAATAACACAATATTGTGTGATTCACAATTCCATGAAACCCGAAACCCAAACAATTAAAGGAAAGCATTACGAATATTAATTGGACTGGTATTCAAGTCTTACTAGACAAGAGAATATGGTCAATCACTCCTTTTAGCACCAACTGTAGGGAAGAGGCAAATTGGGTTCGAGATCCGGATCCTTGACCCCATGACCTCGTTTGACCTAGCCCTGCGGTGGAGTCCAGCATGGTGAGAAATCGCGAGCCTTCATCATCGGTGATGCCATCCTGACAGAAACACTGGCGTAGATTTGTCATCAGTGTCAGAATGATGCCGGCAACAGGGGCAGTTAACTCTGTCAGAGCATCGTCTTCTGTCACCTACAATAACCAATGATTAGAATGAAACATGGATGTCTACATTAAATGTGAACTTTATATTCATTTTTCATAATATATAGTATTACACAAAATCTCATCCAGAAGTATATGTATATAATGGGATATCGACTAATCCGAAGTCAAAATTTTACCCCCCCCCCCCTCAATAAAATGTATATCCAACAATTTGTACATTTTGTATATACTTTACTGTAATTCAATATTTTGTATTGGACATTGTAGAAGCCATATTAAATAAAACTTGATGATTTCAATGGAAAGGTTGATGGGTCAGTTATTTGATGCTGAAATTGTACAAGGTTAAAAAAGATTTTAAAATTCCCGGCTGCAGCTGAATGGGCCTCCTAATGGATGTTCTCAATAAAACAAATATAGAACATCAGGACATATAATGGTTGTTCTCGATAGTTAATTGTAGAACATCAGGACATATAATGGTTGTTCTCGACAGTTAATTGTAGAACATCAGGACATATAATGGTTGTTCTCGACAGTTAATTGTAGAACATCAGGACATATAATGGTTGTTCTCGACAGTTAATTGTAGAACATCAGGACATATAATGGTTGTTCTCGACAGTTAATTGTAGAACATCAGGACATATAATGGTTGTTCTCGACAGTTAATTGTAGAACATCAGGACATATAATGGTTGTTCTCGACAGTTAATTGTAGAACATCAGGACATATAATGGTTGTTCTCGACAGTTAATTGTAGAACATCAAAATTTGGTCGGGGTCAAACTCCGGTCACCTTTCGTTGTAATTCCTGTAGTAATTCAAACAAGACAGTCTGTCGGTCCTCGGCGGTCAGCAGATCCTCAGGACAGCCGGTCAGTAGGACCTCTGTAACCTGACGCCACGCCTCCAACGCCTGCTGCTTAGTGTTCAACTCCTGTCGGATTCGGTTTCGCCGGACGACGTGCTGTAGAATGTTCTCGACTTCCTGTATGATAACAAAAAATGCAATTTTGTATTCCTGACTGTCTGAACTGTTTTCGGTCACCTCAACGTTTGTTTGCATCCTAGTTTAGCTTTAATCTAAGAATGAAATGGATTCCAAAATGTATTCTAGGTTTTGAATACATGTACCTGAATATTTACTACAAATCTGAATTTATAGAAAAAAGTGTCATGTATTTGTTTTTTTGCATGACTTGAGAGCTAAAATTCAATTACATGTTCTCAAATGGTGTATAATACAAAAATTTTCTTAGCAAGTTTTTTTTTCCACATAGAATGCATGTTGCTTTTTTCCCACTTCACTCAAACAATCAAAGATGAATTTTTTTTTTTTTTACATCAATGTGTAAACTGTCTTACTTGCTAAAACTTCATTATTTAAGGACTGCCTCCCCATTCTCTACCCTAACACTATTGTGAACTATTGACCATGAAATACAGATCAGATTGATCCATGTCTAACCCCCATCCCCCTAATTTTTTACTCTGACACTAATGAGTTTCTATTGAACATGAAATACCAACCAGATTGACCTATCTCTAACACCCCCCCCCCTTTAATTCTCTACCCTGACACTAATGCAATCTATTGACGATGAAATACCGACCTCTACCCCCCCCCCTTTAATTCTCTACCCTGACACTAATGTGATCTATTGACCATGAAATACCGACCTCTACCCCCCCCCCCCCCCCCCCTAAATTCTCTACCCTGACACTAATGCGATCTATTGACGATGAAATACCGACCTCTACCCCCCCCCCCCTTTAATTCTCTACCCTGACACTAATGTGATCTATTGACCATGAAATACCGACCTCTACCCCCCCCCCCCCCCCAATTCTCTACCCTGACACTAATGCGATCTATTGACGATGAAATACCGACCTCTAACACCCCTGGTCTCTGTGTGACCATGATGTTGCCCTGAAAGTTGTTTAACTCATTCATCAGTACGTAATGTAGTCGCTTGACATCACAGTACAAGACTTCCTGTTCTGTTTGCGTTTCAACGCTCTTTATGGCCTGCTCTATCAGCGTCAATTCAAAGAATTCCAAATGCATTGTGGGAGGATAGCGCTGTGAAAAGTCAACTTCATCTAGGAGACCAAGCAACTTCCGGCGCACCTGCCGACCTGAAAACAAAAGACGAGTATTCTAATTAATTTTCCTCCACACAAGTTTTAAACAAGAACAACGCCAACGTGGCATAATACGCCCGTAGATTTTGCTCAAGGAAAACATATTTTAGTGGGATTCATATTTTAGTGAAGTTAGCACTGTCCTCTGTGAGCTAATTCATTATTATCAAAAATATTGAACATAACTATTTTTGTAGAGGCAGATCACCATTTTTTTTTTGCAGGAGAATCTCAAATTATATACAAATATTTCTTCAATAAAGTATAACTTGGAAGTTCACAAGCTATACTTGGGACCAAATTATCAAGTGAAGCATGCCATCTAACAGTCTTGACCTTTTAAACTTGAAAAAGAAAAATATTGGCATTCCTAGCCACAACAGTTTTGTTTGTATCCTGCTACAACCACCTTGACCTTTGACCTTGAGAAACAATAGGCTTACTCCACTTGGAATAAAGTATATGCGTATTCAATTTGACACTCCTAGTCCCAACGGTTTGGTCTGTATACCTACAAGGTTTTCCTACTAAGTAAACCTATGACCTTGACCTTGAAAAAAATAGGCATCTTCCTCTCATCATGGTGATCAAATATACCAAGTTATAATATCCAGGAGCTTACAGTTTGGTTTGTATCCTGCCCACAAGGTTTTCCTAATAAGTGATACTACAACCTTGACCTTTGACCTTGAAAAACAATAGGTACCTTCCTCTTATTATGATGATCAAATATACCAAGTTATAATATCCTGGAACTTACGGTTCGGTTTGTATCCTGCCCACAAGGTTTTCCTAATAAGTGATACTACGACCTTGACCTTTGACCTTGAAAAACAATAGGCACCTTCCTCTCATCATGATGATCAAATATACCAAGTTATAATATCCTGGAGCTTACGGTTCGGTTTTTATCCTGCCCACAAGGTTTTACTAAAAAGTGATACTACGACCTTGACCTTTGACCTTGAAAAACAATAGGCATCTTCCTCTCATCATGGTGATCAAATGTACCAAGTTGTAAAGTCCTAGGGCTTATGGTTCAGTCTGTATCCTGCCCACAAGGTCCGGACGGACAGACGAACAGACAGACGGACGACGCCATACCATAATACGACCCGTCTTCGACGAGCTTATAAAACCAGAAATTCTTGATCTACCATGTGACGTGACATTTTGACAACTAAAACTTACAGTAGGAGAAATGGTACTTACATAAATTGAAGATGGGCTTTGTAAAGTTAAAAATCTTTACCATACAAGAATTTCGTATGCCTTCACTGTTCTTAACGTGTTCACTTCTGAGGGATCGCAAAGTCTGATACTTCTGCTATTTACGCTGGCTTTAGTCAAAAAGAACTGGATCGATTAATCCTTTTCGTTCTTCTGATGCTATACTTATTTCTGATGGGCTGGACATTTCATTCTATACTTCATTCTGCAGGGACAGGCATTTCATGCTATTACTTCTGATGGGCCGGGCATTTCATACTTCTCATTCTATACTTACTTCTGAAAGACCGGGTAATTTATTCTTCTCATGCTAATACTTACTTCTGAAGGGCCGGGAGGTCTGAGACATGTAAGACACCTGGTCAGTAAATCCGTCGTATGTAAAGTCCCCATCATCGCCTCCAGCTGGCTGGAACACTGTAAAATCAGACCAGGGGTTACCATTACTACATACCAGGGTCGCTAGAAATTATTGAAGACGAGTCTCGGACTCATGGTTTATAAGCAGCTTGAGTTACCATCACTACATACCAGGGTTGTCGCTAGAAATTATAGAAGACGAGTCTCGGACTCATGGTTTATAAGCAGCTTGAGTTACCATTACTACATACCAGGGTTGTCGCTCGAAATTATTGAAGATGAGTCTCGGACTCATGGTTTATAAGCAGCTTGAGTCTCATGAATATTTAATGAGACTTTTGTATATAAGACAATTAAAATGGAAGCAGTACAAAACATATCAATTTTAAGATTTATTTTTAATCATTCGCGACTGGCCACGGACGACTAATTGTCCGTGACAACAGAATTACTTCCTCCATTCTCCTGTCATCACAACAGCCCTATTTACCATTAAACAGCATTTTAATCAAATTATCATTGTGATGAAATAGATGCGTACTAGTTTTGTTTGCTGATGATATGTAAAACCTACCAAGGTTTACAAACTATGCTACTTTCGATTCCGATAAAAATGGCTACCGGAAGACAAGCATTTATATTTAAATATAGATCCCGATTTGTAAAAAAATAATAAGAAATAAATAAGAAATAAAAATAAATAACTGCCAATGGCAAAATGTTCTTCATTTTGCTTCTTATCTAATTATCTTTTAAATATTATATTCTAATTCGCACCTTATTGACAGATGCTAAACAAACAAGTTGGATTGGGACACTCTGAACTCGGTGGTATTATCTCGGTTCACTAGAGTATAACGTTTTTCCTAGTTTTTTTTTTCTACTTAATATCAGGGTTTCAAAGTAAAATTATGATTAGCGGTTACTGAAATAGCCGGGTAGTTACAACTGCAGATAAAGCAGTTCTTAACCTTTGACCCTACCTGTCTGACCCTCTGACCCATCGTCAAGCAACGCCCTCATCAGCCTCTGTGTGTGAGACCTCTGACGGTTGAGGGAAGTGAGTCGAAGTTCTATCGCGATAAGCTTCATCAACCACGACTGAGAGATCATCACTGGACGCTCTGAAAAAATAAGCTTCATCAACCACGACTGAGAGATCATTACAGGACGCTCTGAAAAAATGTTTCTGGATTCAATACAACACATATCTACAGGGTTCTGTGGGATGTAGATAAAGAGTTGTGTCCCTTACACTAGTGATAGTATTGTCACAGGAAATAGTGGAAAGGGTGTGCACAATGATTAAATTTGAAGAAATAATTGTAATAATGTAAATCACATGGCATATCCATGAAGAAAGAACTGTAAGAATCTAAACTCCATTACATATACATGCATAATGAACATAAAATCTAGATATGAATCCATTGGAATATTTTCAAAAATGTCATAACGATTTACTACAGAAAGAAAATAGCGATGAAACTAGTACTCAGATAATAATACTGTAGATCTTTATAGAAACAAACGACATACTGTAAAACTGCTGAGTGAATGGCAGATGTTGCAGCTGTCGGTACAGGAAGTCCCGCGTGGTGCGTAAATATCGCAGGGTGGGTGTGGACGTCTCTCTATTAGCAGCCAGGAGATAGATGAGTTTGTATGCCAGCTCAGAGAGGCGGGGCGTGTCTCGCAGACAGGTGGGACCAGAGTGCGTCCCCACCCCTTTCTCCAACAGGGACAGCACCGCATGAAGGCAAGTTTTGGGAGCCCCAAGGATCCCTAACAACAGAAATTCATGCTTTAAATTCGCCACAAAACACACTGGTAAGGATTCCCCCCTCATTCAATTCCATTACAAGGGGAGGGGAAGGGGGGGGGAGGTGGTAAAATATTTGTTAGATTTCTGATCATTGTAAGAAATGTCAGGTATATAAAAGCATGCTATTAGATAGACATTATCTATTTTCAATGAGGTGGATATTCTGCCCATAAAAATTCTATAAGGTCTGAACTATGGTAGTGAAATTCTAGTGCATGACACCTTTTGAAAAGTTTTTCTGCAGAAATCTATGATCTTTCGAATTCATCTACATTTATCTGGGGCCTTCCCCAGGATACTGGCATCATGACAAATCAGAATTGAAAGCTGGGTTAGAATTCCTTATAACACTATGCACAATACTGTGGAATCATATAAATCTGTGAGGCTCAATTTTCGTGGATATATTTAGATGTCACAGTTTCGTTGGGATGTTATTTTGTGGATATGATATCCGTACATTGATACATCACATATTTCTTCATGATTTGAAATTTGAAGGGTAGGGGAACCCACAAACTCCCCGAAAATGGAGCACCCACAAAACTTGGTGACTCCACAGTAATTTACACTATCAGCTTTGAGAGCACATTGTTTCATCATCGAACTCACCTGGGTCCTGAAGCAGTGTTTTACTGACTGACTTCCTGATGTCGAACCCAAGTAACAGGTGTGCCAAGTTTGGTGCTGGTTGGTCGAGAGATCTCAGCAGGACCTGAAGAAGGTATTGTCTAGTGGAATTCCTGATGCGGCCAGTCTCCTTAGAGTCGTCTGCAACATTAAATAAGGATAAAGTAGATTATACATCCAGGCATGAAATGTCTAGCAGCGTAAGCCAGCATCACAGCATAAGCCAAAACATCACAGCATCAGCAGCATAAGCCAAAACATCACAGCATCAGCATCACAGCATAAGCCAAAACATCACAGCATCAGCATCACAGCATAAGCCAAAACATCACAGTATCAGCAGCATAAGCTAGCCAAAACATCACAGTATCAGCAGCATAAGCTAGCCAAAACATCACAGTATCAGCAGCATAAGCTAGCCAAAATGTCACAGCATCAGCAGCATAAGCTAGCCAAAATGTCACAGCATCAGCAAATACATTATTTGGTTAATTATAATCTATAGCAAATGGACTGAGAAATAGGTAAGAAGATGATAAACAATACATGTAGGTCTATCGCTGTAAATCTGGAGAATTTGCAAGATCAACACAGACAATTTCAAACCAAAGAAAAAAAATTCAAGAGCATTTAATTTTGTACTAATATTAACACAAACTAAAAACAACTAAATTTTATCCTTTCATAATCCAAGCTTCACAAATAACATACTTCCCTTCGAGTCGCTACACTAGCTTACACATGTAGAAGTCACTACACTAGCTTACACATGTAGAAGTCGCTACACTAGTTTACACATGTAGAAGTCGCTACACTAGTTTACACATGTAGAAGTCACTACACTAACTTACACATGTAGAAGTCACTACACTAGCTTACACATGTAGAAGTCGCTACACTAGCTTACACATGTAGAAGTACTTACACTAGCTTACACATGTAGAAGTCACTACACTAACTTACACAGGTAGAAGTCACTACACTAGTTTACACTTGTAGAAGTCACTACACTAACTTACACATGTAGAAGTCCCTACACTAACTTACACATGTAGAAGTCACTACACTAGTTTACACATGTAGAAGTCGCTACACTAGCTTACACATGTAGAAGTCACTACACTAGCTTACACATGTAGAAGTCACTACACTAGTTTACACATGTAGAAGTCACTACACTAACTTACACATGTAGAAGTCACTACACTAGTTTACACATGTAGAAGTCACTACACTAGTTTACACATGTAGAAGTCACTACACTAGTTTACACATGTAGAAGTACCTACACTAACTTACACATGTAGAAGTCCCTACACTAACTTACACATGTAGAAGTCACTACACTAACTTACACATGTAGAAGTCACTACACTAACTTACACATGTAGAAGTACCTGCACTAGTTTACACATGTAGAAGTCACTACACTAGTTTACACATGTAGAAGTCGCTACACTAGTTTACACAGGTAGAAGTCACTACACTAGTTTACACAGGTAGAAGTCGCTACACTAGTTTACACAGGTAGAAGTCACTACACTAGCTTACACATGTAGAAGTCGCTACACTAGCTTACATATGTAGAAGTCACTAAACTAACTTACACATGTAGAAGTCACTACACTAACTTACACATGTAGAAGTCACTACACTAGTTTACACATGTAGAAGTCACTACACTAGCTTACACATGTAGAAGTCACTACACTAGCTTACACATGTAGAAGTCACTACACTAACTTACACATGTAGAAGTCACTACACTAGCTTACACATGTAGAAGTCACTAAACTAACTTACACATGTAGAAGTCACTACACTAGTTTACACATGTAGAAGTCACTACACTAGTTTACACATGTAGAAGTACCTACACTAGTTTACACATGTAGAAGTACCTACACTAGTTTACACATGTAGAAGTCACTAAACTAACTTACACATGTAGAAGTCACTACACTAGTTTACACATGTAGAAGTACCTACACTAGCTTACACATGTAGAAGTCACTAAACTAACTTACACATGTAGAAGTCACTACACTAGTTTACACATGTAGAAGTACCTACACTAGTTTACACATGTAGAAGTCGCTACACTAACTTACACATGTAGAAGTCGCTACACTAGTTTACACAGGTAGAAGTCACTACACTAGTTTACACAGGTAGAAGTCACTACACTAGCTTACACATGTAGAAGTCGCTACACTAGCTTACACATGTAGAAGTCACTAAACTAACTTACACATGTAGAAGTCACTACACTAACTTACACATGTAGAAGTCACTACACTAGTTTACACATGTAGAAGTCACTACACTAGTTTACACATGTAGAAGTCACTACACTAGCTTACACATGTAGAAGTACTTAAACTAACTTACACATGTAGAAGTCACTACACTAGTTTACACATGTAGAAGTCACTACACTAGTTTACACATGTAGAAGTCCCTACACTAACTTACACATGTAGAAGTCACTACACTAGTTTACACATGTAGAAGTCGCTACACTAACTTACACATGTAGAAGTCGCTACACTAGTTTACATATGTAGAAGTCACTACACTAGTTTACATATGTAGAAGTCACTACACTAACTTACACATGTAGAAGTCACTACACTAACTTACACATGTAGAAGTCGCTACACTAGTTTACACATGTAGAAGTCACTACACTAGCTTACACATGTAGAAGTCACTACACTAGTTTACACATGTAGAAGTCACTACACTTGTTTACACATGTAGAAGTCACTACACTAGTTTACACAGGTAGAAGTCACTACACTAGTTTACACAGGTAGAAGTCACTACACTAGCTTACACATGTAGAAGTCACTACACTAGCTTACACATGTAGAAGTCACTACACTAGCTTACACATGTAGAAGTCACTACACTAACTTACACATGTAGAAGTCGCTACACTAGCTTACACATGTAGAAGTCATTACACTAACTTACACATGTAGAAGTCTCTACACTAACTTACACATGTAGAAGTCGCTACACTAGCTTACACATGTAGAAGTACTTACACTAGCTTACACATGTAGAAGTCACTACACTAACTTACACAGGTAGAAGTCACTACACTAGTTTACACATGTAGAAGTCCCTACACTAACTTACACATGTAGAAGTCACTACACTAGTTTACACATGTAGAAGTCACTACACTAACTTACACATGTAGAAGTCACTACACTAGTTTACACATGTAGAAGTCACTACACTAGTTTACACATGTAGAAGTCGCTACACTAGTTTACACACATGTAAAGTGCTTACCCTCCTCCTCTGGTAACTGGATTGTCTTCTCCACGGCCTGCTCCGGCTCCTCCACCTCCAGACACTCCACAAAGCCATGGAGCAATTCCAGGTGGGACATCTGAAATATTCCAGCTACGTGACTTACGTTAGATTCTACAGGGTTTTACACTTAGATATAGATATGTCACTCACAACACGTAATAATGCAAGTACCTGTGTACACTGTTTATACAAACTTGTGTTGAGGAGGTGTTTCTTCATTCCCTACAGCTTTAAAATATCAGATATATTTTGTCATGAACATGTGAAGCAAAGTGATATGGTTTGTTGTGAACATGTGAAGTAAAGTGATATGGTTTGTTGTGAACATGTGGAGTAAAGTGATATGGTTTGTTGTGAACATGTGGAGTGAGATGACTTGGTTTGTTGTGAACATGTGGAGTGAGATGACCTGGTTGGTTGTGAACATGTGAAGTAAAGTGATATGGTTTGTTGTGAACATGTGGAGTGAGATGACCTGGTTTGTTGTGAACATGTGGAGTGAGATGATCTGGCTTGTTGTGAACATGTGGAGTGAGATGACCTGATTTGTTATGAACATGTGGAGTGAGATGACCTGGTTTGTTGTGAACATGTGGAGTGAGATGATCCGGTTGGTTGTGAACATGTGAAGTAAAGTGATATGGTTTGTTGTGAACATGTGGAGTGAGATGACCTGGTTTGTTGTGAACATGTGGAGTGAGATGACCTGATTTGTTGTGAACATGTGGAGTGAGATGACCTGATTTGTTATGAACATGTGGAGTGAGATGACCTGGTTTGTTGTGAACATGTGGAGTGAGATGATCCGGTTGGTTGTGAACATGTGAAGTAAAGTGATATGGTTTGTTGTGAACATGTGGAGTGAGATGACCTGGTTTGTTGTGAACATGTGGAGTGAGATGACCTGATTTGTTATGAACATGTGGAGTGAGATGACCTGATTTGTTGTGAACATGTGGAGTGAGATGATCCGGTTGGTTGTGAACATGTGAAGTAAAGTGATATGGTTTGTTGTGAACATGTGGAGTGAGATGATCCGGTTTGTTGTGAACATGTGGAGTGAGATGATCTGGTTTGTTGTGAACATGTGGAGTGAGATGACCTGGTTTGTTGTGAACATGTGGAGTGAGATGACCTGATTTGTTATGAACATGTGGAGTGAGATGATCTGGTTTGTTATGAACATGTGGAGTGAGATGATCTAGTTTGTTGTGAACATGTGGAGTGAGAACATGTGGAGTGAGATGACCTGGTTTGTTGTGAACATGTGGAGTGAGATGATCTGGTTTGTTATGAACATGTGGAGTGAGATGATCTAGTTTGTTATGAACATGTGGAGTGAGATGATCCGGTTTGTTGTGAACATGTGGAGTGAGATGATCTGGTTTGTTGTGAACATGGATCTGGCGGCAGGTTCGCATGACTTGAAGTGATGGTAACAACGTCGATTGAATTTACCTGGTTTGAGGTGAACATGTGAGGTAAAATGACCTGGTTGGCAGGTTGTTGAGTTTACCTGGTTTGAGGTGAACAGATTGACCAGTGCCACCTGGACGGGCGTGGAGTGACACACTCGATACAGGATCTTCATGGCCGACTGGGCATGCTCAGGAAGCGGGATGCTGAACTTGATAAACCTGCCCACACAGAAATTATTTTGTTTAGAATCAGAAATAAACAAATAGCTAAGTTTTCAGTTGTGATAAACATTTCAAAACACGCCTGTAACACTGATACACAATGACAGAACAATCAGGCTTCAAATCTTAAAGTCTGTCTCATTTCTAGTCTTCAATTTCTTCCTGAAATAAAATGCCAACATCTTATGTTGCTAGGGTATTTCATGGCATGAAAAGACTTATACAACACGTGAAGTTAATTACACAACAAAATAAATAACTACAGAATGAAACCCTACAGACATACAATTTATGTTCACACCACGGAAACTTGACACTATAAAGATATGCCACTTTCTGAGTGTAAAAATAACAGAAAACTCCAGCATTTCAAACTCAAAATGATTAAATCAACACGAATGTAAGGCAGTATGATCGTGACCTACTTAGTGATATTGAACACAAATGAAAGGCAGTATAACCTTGACCTACTTAGTGACATTGACCAGGTGGTCAGCTTTTCCACTCCGTGGGTTGATGCTCAGGAGCAGACGGTCCATGGCGGACACCAAAGCCGAGGCTCCGGTCTCACGACAAGCGTCGAGGAAAGTCCCCGATTTCTCCAGACTCGTCTCGATAAGCTGTAAACACAGCAGACTGACCAACTCTAAGGATTCCTGTCCTGTAAAATCAACACAAAAGCTGTAAACACTGTAGGCCAACTCTTACGAGTCTTGTCCTGTGTACCTGTACTAAGTAGGTGTCTCTATTAGATGTCCTGTGTACCTGTACTAAGTAGGTGTCTCTATGAGATGTCCTGTGTACCTGTACTAAGTAGGTGTCTCTATTAGATGTCTGTATACCTGTACTAAGTAGGTGTCTCTATTAGATGTCTGTATACCTGTACTAAGTAGGTGTCTCTATTAGATGTCCTGTATACCTGTACTAAGTAGGTGTCTCTATTAGATGTCCTGTGTACCTGTACTAAGTAGGTGTCTCTATTAGATGTCTGTGTACCTGTACTAAGTAGGTGTCTCTATTAGATGTCCTGTGTACCTGTACTAAGTACGTGTCTCTATTAGATGTCCTGTATACCTGTACTAAGTACGTGTCTCTATTAGATGTCTGTATACCTGTACTAAGTAGGTGTCTCTATTAGATGTCTGTATACCTGTACTAAGTAGGTGTCTCTATTAGATGTCCTGTATACCTGTACTAAGTACGTGTCTCTATTAATGTCCTGTGTACCTGTACTATGTAGGTGTCTCTATTAGATGTCTGTGTACCTGTACTAAGTAGGTGTCTCTATTAGATGTCCTGTGTACCTGTACTAAGTAGGTGTCTCTATTAGATGTCTGTATACCTGTACTAAGTAGGTGTCTCTATTAGATGTCTGTATACCTGTACTAAGTACGTGTCTCTATTAATGTCCTGTGTACCTGTACTAAGTAGGTGTCTCTATTGGATGTCCTGTGTACCTGTACTAAGTAGGTGTCTCTATTAGATGTCCTGTGTACCTGTACTAAGTAGGTGTCTCTATTAGATGTCCTGTATACCTGTACTAAGTAGGTGTCTCTATTAGATGTCCTGTGTACCTGTACTAAGTAGGTGTCTCTATTAGATGTCTGTGTACCTGTACTAAGTAGGTGTCTCTATTAGATGTCTGTATACCTGTACTAAGTAGGTGTCTCTATTAGATGTCCTGTATACCTGTACTAAGTACGTGTCTCTATTAATGTCCTGTGTACCTGTACTAAGTAGGTGTCTCTATTAGATGTCCTGTGTACCTGTACTAAGTAGGTGTCTCTATTAGATGTCCTGTGTACCTGTACTAAGTAGGTGTCTCTATTAGATGTCTGTGTACCTGTACTAAGTAGGTGTCTCTATTAGATGTCTGTATACCTGTACTAAGTAGGTGTCTCTATTAGATGTCTTGTATACCTGTACTAAGTAGGTGTCTCTATTAGATGTCCTGTGTACCTGTACTAAGTAGGTGTCTCTATTAGATGTCTGTGTACCTGTACTAAGTAGGTGTCTCTATTAGATGTCCTGTATACCTGTACTAAGTAGGTGTCTCTATTATATGTCCTGTGTACCTGTACTAAGTAGGTGTTTCTATGAGATGTCCGTATACCTGTACTAAGTAGGTGTCTCTATTAGATGTCCTGTGTACCTGTACTAAGTAGGTGTCTCTATGAGATGTCCTGTGTACCTGTACTAAGTAGGTGTCTCTATTAGATGTCTGTATACCTGTACTAAGTAGGTGTCTGTGTGAGATGTCCTGTGTACCTGTACTAAGTAGGTGTCTCTATTAGATGTCTGTATACCTGTACTAAGTAGGTGTCTCTATTAATGTCCTGTGTACCTGTACTAAGTACGTGTCTCTATTAATGTCCTGTGTACCTGTACTAAGTAGGTGTCTCTATTAGATGTCTGTATACCTGTACTAAGTAGGTGTCTCTATTAGATGTCTGTATACCTGTACTAAGTAGGTGTCTCTATTAGATGTCTGTATACCTGTACTAAGTAGGTGTCTCTATTAGATGTCTGTGTACCTGTACTAAGTAGGTGTCTCTATTAGATGTCTGTATACCTGTACTAAGTAGGTGTCTCTATTAGATGTCCTGTATACCTGTACTAAGTAGGTGTCTCTATTAGATGTCCTGTGTACCTGTACTAAGTAGGTGTCTCTATTAGATGTCTGTATACCTGTACTAAGTAGGTGTCTCTATTAGATGTCCTGTGTACCTGTACTAAGTAGGTGTCTCTATTAGATGTCCTGTGTACCTGTACTAAGTAGGTGTCTCTATTAGATGTCCTGTACACCTGTACTAAGTAGGTGTCTCTATTAGATGTCCTGTATACCTGTACTAAGTAGGTGTCTCTATTAAATGTCCTGTGTACCTGTACTAAGTAGGTGTCTCTATTAGATGTCTGTATACCTGTACTAAGTAGGTGTCTCTATTAGATGTCCTGTGTACCTGTACTGAGTAGGTGTCTGTGAGATGTCCTGTGTACCTGTATTAAGTAGGTGTCTGTGAGATGTCTTGTGTACCTGTACTAAGTAGGTGTCTCTATTAGATGTCTGTATACCTGTACTAAGTAGGTGTCTCTATTAGATGTCCTGTGTACCTGTACTAAGTAGGTGTCTCTATTAGATGTCGGTATACCTGTACTAAGTAGGTGTCTCTATGAGATGTCTGTGTACCTGTACTAAGTAGGTGTCTCTATTAGATGTCCTGTGTACCTGTACTAAGTAGGTGTCTCTATTAGATGTCTGTATACCTGTACTAAGTACGTGTCTCTATTAGATGTCTGTATACCTGTACTAAGTAGGTGTCTCTATTAGATGTCTGTATACCTGTACTAAGTAGGTGTCTCTATTAGATGTCTGTATACCTGTACTAAGTACGTGTCTCTATTAGATGTCTGTGTACCTGTACTAAGTAGGTGTCTCTATGAGATGTCCGTATACCTGTACTAAGTAGGTGTCTCTATTAGATGTCTGTGTACCTGTACTAAGTAGGTGTCTCTATTAGATGTCCTGTGTACCTGTACTAAGTAGGTGTCTCTATTAGATGTCCTGTACACCTGTACTAAGTAGGTGTCTCTATTAGATGTCCTGTGTACCTGTACTAAGTAGGTGTCTCTATTAATGTCCTGTGTACCTGTACTAAGTAGGTGTCTCTATTAGATGTCCTGTACACCTGTACTAAGTAGGTGTCTCTATTAGATGTCCTGTGTACCTGTACTATGTAGGTGTCTCTATTAGATGTCCTGTGTACCTGTACTAAGTAGGTGTCTCTATTAGATGTCCTGTGTACCTGTACTAAGTAGGTGTCTATATTAGATGTCCTGTGTACCTGTACTAAGTAGGTGTCTCTATTAGATGTCTGTATACCTGTACTAAGTACGTGTCTCTATTAGATGTCTGTATACCTGTACTAAGTAGGTGTCTCTATTAGATGTCTGTATACCTGTACTAAGTACGTGTCTCTATTAGATGTCTGTGTACCTGTACTATGTAGGTGTCTCTATTAGATGTCCTGTGTACCTGTACTAAGTAGGTGTCTCTATTAGATGTCCTGTACACCTGTACTAAGTAGGTGTCTCTATTAGATGTCCTGTGTACCTGTACTAAGTAGGTGTCTCTATTAATGTCCTGTGTACCTGTACTAAGTAGGTGTCTCTATTAGATGTCCTGTGTACCTGTACTAAGTAGGTGTCTCTATTAGATGTCCTGTGTACCTGTACTAAGTAGGTGTCTCTATTAGATGTCCTGTGTACCTGTACTAAGTAGGTGTCTCTATTAGATGTCCTGTGTACCTGTACTAAGTAGGTGTCTCTATTAGATGTCCTGTGTACCTGTACTAAGTACGTGTCTCTGTGAGATGTCCTGTATACCTGTACTAAGTAGGTGTCTCTATTAGATGTCTGTATACCTGTACTAAGTAGGTGTCTCTATTAGATGTCCTGTATACCTGTACTAAGTAGGTGTCTCTATTAGATGTCTGTATACCTGTACTAAGTAGGTGTCTCTATTAGATGTCCTGTGTACCTGCACTAAGTAGGTGTTAGATGTGAACAAGAGACTGCCTTGTTCCAGTCTTCTATCATTTTTTCAATCTTGTCTTTCAGAAGTTACTTCCTAATCACGATATTGATGATGACCTTTAAATTTCTCCGAAGTCAGAATATGAACCAGATGTCAATTTTTCATCCTTAATCACCTTATCAAGGAGGTATGCTACACCAGAGAAATTTGATATGCAATATGTACTAAAATATTTTGAAATTAAAAACTTTGCTGGACTTGAACCCATGATCTACAGTACATTAGTCGACGTGCTAACCAACCAAGCTACTCAGTTAGACAATTACATCTAAAATGAATAGACAAATATTGCTAATATCTATATGTGCATTCATGTTTTAAAATGAAGTCAGCCATTATATGATAATGTAGAGTACCTCCTTAATTTCAGAAATCATTAACTCCCTATGACCCCAGTAGATCTGAATGTGATATAGACATAACCCAGTATGAGAGCTGGGCACATTGCCTGTTTACCTGGTATGGTCTTGTGCATTTCAAGCTGTCGAATGCTGTCATCCAAAATCTTTAACACCTGAAAAATTATCTAAAATCATTAATACATACCACGTAAGTTATGAAATCAAGGTGCCTTCCCTAATAGGTGTTTTTATGCAAAAAAACAACAAATCGGACGATGTGTATGCACAAGTGAGGTTTTGTTGTACCGTGATGAATCAAAATTTTCACTGAATAATTTGAGATGAAGCCAAGTCCTCTCCCAGAAACAGCATTATTCCCCGTCAAAGTTTCATGAGACCTGGTTCTAAAATGTGCAGTTTCTTCTTAAAGCTCCTTCATGTATAATTTCTTCAACTTTGTGCTGTTTGACAAAACTAAATTACATGCATTTAAGTCACAGAATCCTTATGAAACCAGATCTGTCAATGTCCCTAAATATTCTTAATGTCACCTACACGGGGCCCTGTAAAGCTCACCATGGATAGGAAGTGAGTCCTTACCGTGAACAGGAAGTGGGAGTCCTTACCGTAAACAGGAAGTAAGAGTCCTTACCGTAAACAGAAGTGGGGGGCCATATTGTGAACAGGAAATGAAGTCCTTACCGTGGACAGTAAGTGAAAATTCTTACCGTGGACAAGAAGTTGGAGTCCTTAAGAAGGTGCAGCATAATGATGTAGCCTGGAGACTTGTTGGTAGGGACCACACCCCCCATTTGTACTTCCACATATTCCTCGACAAAGTCCTCCCCCACCACTTCATACTCTCGTAAAAGTTTACAGAGAATACGCAGACAGTCGCCAGCCACCTGCCACTGGAAATACAGCATCATTTTACGGTGAATCAACGGATCATGACACGCTGGTCAACAAATATTTACCACTGAAAATCTCATAGGGCCAATCGATACATTATCATATCACACAGGACACGCTGGTCAACAAATAATTACCACTGAAAATCTCACAGGGCCAATCGATACATTATCATATCACACAGGACACGCTGGTCAACAAATAATTACCACTGAAAATCTCATAGGGCCAATCGATACATTATCATATCACACAGGACACGCTGGTCAACAAATATTTACCACTGAAAATCTCATAGGGCCAATCGATACATTATCATATCACACAGGACACGCTGGTCAACAAATATTTACCAATGAAAATCTCATAGGGCCAATCGATACATTATCATATCACACAGGACAGATCAAGTTTGATCCACGCGTGAAATCTTCACCACTACGAAACTCCAGAACATGCAGATGAACAGGTATCAAACATTAGCATTTCACAAAACAAATTTTGATACAATTTGTACATAGAAATGGAAACATGATATTCATATCAGTATCAGAAATATAATGAACATTTAAATCAATATTTCACAACACATGCAGTGTGACCAATAAAATTCCCGTATTCCAAATGACAAACCTTCTCAGATGGATTTTTGTAACTCCTGGCATAAAACTTCTCAAAAACATGATCTTTGACAAACTCCAAGTAGGGCTGGAGACCGGGAGCTCGGAGCCCTGCCCCCAGGCCAAGGGGGACGGGGATGTCCGTGAGAGAATCCAACAGAGACAGGAATGCCCGGGTCATGTGAAACTCCTCTCCGCGGGTCTCCACCTCCTCTAGCTCCACCTGAAGGATAAAATAGAATAAAGGGCATGTAACTCTCTCTCTGTAGACTAAAGGGCATGTAACTCTCTCTCTGTAGAATAAAGGGCATGTAACTCTCTGTAGAATAAAGGGCATGTAACTCTCTCTGTAGAATAAAGGGCACGTAACTCTCTCTCTGTAGAATAAAGGGCACGTAACTCTCTCTCTGTAGAATAAAGGGCATGTAACTCTCTCTCTCTGTAGAATAAAGGGCATGTAACTCTCTCTCTCTCTCTGTAGAATAAAGGGCATGTAATTCTCTCTCTCTCTGTAGAATAAAGGGCATGTAACTTTCTCTGAATGTGAACTTGTGAGGCAACTCCAAGTCACGGATGTTATTATGCATTCATTACTTACAGCACATTCACCATTTCAAACAATCATTATGTTGTCCAATTCTTACTTCGATCAATGACTAATTCTCACAATCACTACTTTGCACAATTCTTACTTCAATCAATGACTAATTCTCACAATCATTACTTTGCACAATTCTTACTTCAATCAATGACTAATTCTCACAATCATTACTTTGTCCAATTCTTACTTCAATCAATGACTAATTCTCAAAATCACTACTTTGCACAATTAACCATTTAAAATAAATACTGTAATTTTTTTGGCATTGATCATTAATTTGGACACTTCCTTATCTAGACGTGCAATACGCATACTGCTATAGAATTATCATATTTCCTGAGGATTCACTTTCATTTCTTTCATGGGTACCCCTTATCTCACAGATCTAAAACCTCCATAAAATACAAATTCAAATACATTTAATTTGAAACCTCCATAAAATACACTTAAGGTAGCTCACTACACTAAAGTTTATACTCTGTATGACACCAATTCACAAGATGGCGATTTAAATGCAATCTGATTAAAATAAGATCTTTGATCCTCTCCGTTATTGTTATGTCGCTACTGTGTAGCGACATAACAATAACGGAGCGGATCAAAGATCTTATTTTAATCAGATTGATTTATAATAAATGTTTTGTGAAATTATTTGTATCGATCGATTTGTTTGTCTATCATCGTAGCTCAGTGGTTAAAGCATTGGGCTGGTGAACCGCAGATCTCGTGTTCAAATCCCCCAGTGTCTTTTGTTCATGTGTGGTGAAATAATTTTTTTGAAAATCATGTTTTTATCCAAATTTGTAAATTTTTTGCCTTTTTGGCATATATACTAATTGTATATCATCATATCTTTTATAATTAAATTAATTCGTACTGATTTGAGAAACTATTTCTGGGTGTAGTGAGCCACCTTAATTAAAAACCTCCATAAAATAGAGAATTCACTTTGTATTTCAATGTACAGAAGCCAAACAAATGAAATTACATCCCAAAGAAAGTCATCAGCCTTGGCAATTCATGACAAATAGACCCCTAAAACTTTAATAATGACAGTAAAAGATCCGATTAAAATGGTGACGAGAATGACAGCTGGTCATCCGAAACAAAATCTCACCTGTATTCACTACCTCATACAATCTACAAAACAAAGTCTCACCTGTATTCACTACCTCACACAATCACTACACAATCTACAAAACAAAAAGTCTCACCAGAATTCCACTCTGAGCGGAAGTGCTGCTCCCAACTGTCGTCAGAATCTAAAACAAGTTAAACGTGTAACTTATAAATCCAACCCTTATAAGGAACAAGTTACACATGTACAGTATAATCTGTCTAAACCGGCTATGTGTGGTTCCAAAGAAATTGGCCGGTTTGCACAGAGTCCGGAGTGCAGAATGTTGACAAGAATGAGAGTTGCTTCCCTTGTATTCACTATCTATGCATACATGTATTTTAATATACATTTATCACAAAAGAATTCAAAATGTAAAAATATAAATGTCAGTGTTTTATTGTCGTGCTCATTTGAAAAAGTTTCAATTTTTATTAAACAGTTTAAAATCTGGGAATTATTCGCGCAATTTTCTGTTGGTAAATTGTCGATTTCGTCTACATCATCGCCGTTATCAAGTGCTACATTATGTACGTTCGTCAAGTTTGTGTTGTGTTCGTTTAAAATTTAGTCTTTCCCAGCTTTCATTGTAAATGTATTGCTTTCAACTGTCTCAATTTGTGAAACGGAAACTAATACAATGCCGAGTGATCGACCGGACATGGCGAGTTGTGCTAACTAACTGCATATCATCACTGTCTGACTCGCCGTAGAGCTCCGAGAAGTCCACGAGGGGAAACCCTGCTTTTGGAAAACATAACGGGATTGTTGCCGACTTTGTTTCATTCCAAAAATGTATCGAATTCATCGATTAATTGAACTTTGTCTTTTAATGTCAGTTCTCATCTCTGTCGTTAGGGGGAGGGTGCCATTACCTCGTGCGTGGTGCTGTCATAATTGAAAAGTGCACCCCCTAAAAATCAGGTTTTACATGTATTTTAAACTGATTGCGACTCATCGCCAGTTGCACTCTTTTACTTACCTGTGGCTTCCCTTGAGACACCCTTTGTGTACACCATGTGTGATCGACCGAATACCGACAGGTTGGTCACCGTGGGGTGGCTGGTTTAAATGCGATAATTAGAGCTAATTACGAGTAGTTGGGACCTTGTGTACACCGAATACAATTGACCGCAACAATTAGGGTGGTGTATCATCGAGGGGCCGGTTTACACAGGATAATTAAAGTTAATTGATAGCAGTTGGGACTGTGTAAGCCGGCCGATATACAGAATACGCAGTATCCGGAGTACAGGGAATTATTAATAAAGGATTTGTTAAAGAAATGTTAGGGACTATATTTTGTGGCCGGAATTGACAGAGTGCCGGAGTACTCAGAGGCCGGTTTGGACAAATTATACTGTAATATATAAATCCATTCCTTATAACGAACAAGTTACACATGTAATATATAAATCCATTCCTTATAATGAACAAGTTACACATGTAATATATAAACCCATTCCTTATAATGAACAAGTTACACATGTAATATATAAATCCATTCCTTATAATGAACACATTGAACATTTATAATAATATATAAATCCAACCCTTATAATGATCAAGTTAAACATGTAATATATAAATCCATTCCTTATAAGGAATAAGTTAAACATTTAATATATAAATTCATTCCTTATAAGGAATAAGTTAATCATGTAATATATAAATCCAACCCTTATAATGAATAAGTTAAACATTTAATATATAAATCCATTTCTTATAAGGGACAAATTAACCATGTAATATATATATTTATCCCTTATAGGGAACACATTAAACATGTAAAATATAAATCCAACCCTTATAAACATGTAATATCAACATGTATTCATTGTGATCTTGATGTGGGGGGGGGGGGGGGGGGGGGGCGCTAAAATACATGTAGGCTGTGTCTGCTTCCCAATCCCATTCATTTATTTGTGAATAAAATATCATGTAATTAGCTAAACCTAGACAAGAGGCCCATAGGCCACACCACTCACCCGAATCAGCTTGGCCTTGCTGTTGTTCAGCTGTTGTGGTTTTTCAAAGATTTTTTTTTTAAATCTTTATTCCCATGAACAATTGTGACCCTATATTGTGGCCTAGTCCCATAGTGTCACAATATAACCGAACTTGAATTCACACAACTTGGGGATGCCACAATACCAAGATAACTAACATGACCTTGCTGTTCTGGAGGTCAGAAACCATGGAAACCATGATTTGAACAAAATTGAATTCACCCTGTATCAGAAAGCTTTCATGTGAATTTCAACTTTTCTGGCCCAGTGGTTCTTGTGGAGAAGCTCTATAAAGGAACCCACCCTAATTTTGCCTTTTCTTAAATATCTCCCCTTTGAAGGGGCATGAATCTTCATTAGAACAAATTTGACTCAAGGATGATTTGTGCAGTTTGATTGAAATTGGCTGAACAGCTCTGGAGAAGATGAAATTGTGAAAAGTTAACGAAGGCTACAGACGCCTGACCAATCAGAAAAGCTCACTGGAGCCTTCCGCTCAGGTGAGCTAACAATCCCAAGATCACAATAGGCGCTTATTTCGTTGATTACCTGGGAGGCCTCTAAAGTGTGCCAAAGACTGGCTGCAACATCTGGAGTCTTCGCAAACGCAGCCAACACCCGGAAGATCTCCGCTTTCAAATTCAGGGGAATGCTGCATGTCACCAGTCCAAATAAAACCACCGCCACTTGCCACTGCTGGTTCTCACAAAACGCCACGCGGCAGTTTTCATTCTACAACAGACAGGAGGAAATATATCGGTGCATTTCAAAAGAAATGTTTAGCTGTGTCAAATCTTTAGCCCTTCCTATAATACATATAGAAGATTGAAAGCTGGTACCAAGATCATAGACTCTCCTATCATAAAATTCACATTGTATTCTCCCTCACTTCGTTCGTCCGAATATAAATTAATTAAATGCTGATTTCCATAAAATGAGAAAACCATGTTATCAGTAGGATAGCAGCTTGCTACCACGTTATTCTTTACAAACATAAACACAATTAAACAAAACAAAAACTGTTCATATACATTCTATTTGATACTATAATCACTGTCCGTCATACATTCTATTTGATACTATAATCACTGTCCGCCATACATTTTATTTGATACTATAATCACTGTCCGCCATACATTTTATTTGATACTATAATCACTGTCCGCCATACATTCTATTTGATACTATAATCACTGTCCGCCATACAGTTTTAGTAAATTTACCTGTACGTATCTAACGTGTAGCACTTCTAAACTAGCGAGCGTGCTTAGAATGCCGCTCAAACACATGTTCGCCTATTTATATGTCTTAACCACGTGACCAAAGCAAAACGCCCATTCAAACCCGACCACCAAAAAAAACCTGCACATATTTATAGATTGTTACACTTCAAACAAACTAGCAGCACCCTCAGCTTGCATTACTAAATTAATCAATCAAAGAACAATATTAATCAACAGAACATGGTAACATATCCATAATCTGAACACATCCACTGCATTCCTGAACTTCATTAAGCACATATTACTCCAATAGTTAAAGCGTCACATAACACTTACATATTCCGACACAGTGCGACACAGTTTCAGGACAGTTACGAGCCCGTCCAGTTCCTGAGGGGTGATTCCTCGGGGGTGCGGGCCACGAGGACCCATGTGAGATAAATCAGAGCTGCTGGGAACCTCGCGACGTAAGCTGGTGTAGTACTGATTCAGAGAAAGGAATATGTGATACCACGACACAGCACTGGCCGGACCACCTGTGATATAAACACGATATACAGGTAAATACATAATACACATACAACACAGCAATGGCCGGACCACCTGTGATATAAACATGATATACAGGTAAATACATAATACACAAAACACAGCACTGGCCCGACCACCTGTGATATAAACACGATATACAGGTAAATACATAATACACAAAACACAGCACTGGCCGGACCACCTGAGATAAATAAACGATAAAATGAATAATTACCTGACCCCATTCCATTGACCTTCAGAAGGTCAAAGCAGAAGTGTGCTGACTGTGGGTTACTGCTGAGACCTATCAGCATGTCGATGTACGGAACATACAGAGAGACAGGAAGTAGGTCACCGGCCAGACGAACAAACTTGTACAGCGACACCTGTCAAAAGTCAATCTCGTACATTAGATCTGTCAACAGTTAATCTCGTACATTAGATCTGTCAAAAGTTAATCTTGTACATTAGACAGTTAACCTCGTACATTAGATCTGTCAAAGGTCAATCTTGTACATTAGACAGTTAATCTCGTACAATAGATCTGTCAAAAGTTAATCTTGTACATTAGACAGTTAATCTCGTACATTAGATCTGTCAACAGTTAATCTCGTACATTAGACAGTTAATCTCGCACATTAGACCTGTCAACAGTTAATCTCGTCTCATACATTACTGTCAGTGATATGACACCAATATTTCCAATATGAACAAATTTCTCTATATACACCTGTCTCTCTCTTTTACACCTGTGTTTACCTGTGTCTGTGACACCTGTGTTTACCTGTCTCTGTGACACCTGTGTTTACCTGTCTCTGTGGGGGTCTAACATTGTACGTTGTCTCATGAGGCCCGTAGTTTTCCTGAGGACACCAGTACTCCACCGACAGTTGTAGTCCCAGGGGGTCAGTTTTGTACAAATCTCCAATCTGTAATGTTAATACAGGTAGTGTAAATCCTTGATATCAATTACAGCACTAAATCTTAATATCAATTACAGCACTAAATCTTCATATCAATTACAGTACTGTAAATCCTTGATATCAATTACAGTACTGTAAATCCTTGATATCAATTACAGTACTGTAAATCTTAATATCAAATACTTGCATTTACTTCAGCCAGATCGACTTTATTCGTGTAAGTACTAGAAGCAGTGACTGGGGGGTGGGGGTGGGGTGAGAGACGGATGAACATTTGTGATAAACAATTACTGACCAGTCTTAGTAAGTACTGAAAGCCGTGACTGGGGGAGGTGGGTGCTTCCTGCGGGGTCTGGGATGCAGCCAGTCTTGCAGCCTCGTCTCCTCTTGTTCGGAGTTCCTTCACCTGAAAAACGCCAATACCATTGCTGTTTCTCGGGGTTTTCCTTCCATGATTTTTTTCATATTGTGTTCCTTTTTACAATAGCTTTACAGAGGAATCTGATTGTATTTCATCAACTCCATACATGTATCAATAAAGATTATAGTTTTAATTGATGACTGTACACATATCAAAAATGATCATAGTTTTAATTCAGAAACATTACAGTTTGGTGAACTGTAAATTGTATCACTGAAGAAAAAAACCCTTTGTATATCAGAGTGTTTCCTCTGTTTACTGTTAAATAAGAAAATTTAAGCCATATAATTAACTCATTATAATCTTATTGTAATGCTCATTTGAATATGTATGTGCACAATATAAGGTGCACAATTCACTATCTTAAATTGCACATATCAAAACTTTAAATCTCAACAACAAAAACTATTTCTATGAACGATTTGAATATACAGTGGGTTTCACTTAATCAGATTTCGCACATTCAGATATTTCGGCCAATCTGATATAATATTGCTGCACCAAACCAATTTCTATATATTCCTTTATATTTTATTCTGATATTCTGATAAGCAAAGTTTCAACATCCGGCTAACCTAATAGTAGAAAAACTCTGTACTATACAATTTCGGTCTCTATCCTTACAATTTCACACCTTTAGACCCTTAATTCATTGTTTATACAGATAAAACAGTTTCACAGGTGAGAAGTCACACTTCAACACACTCGGATTGTTCCCAAGCACTGGCTGATTTAAGCTACTGACATAAATTGCACACCATATAATTAACTCATTATAATCTTATTGTAATGCTCATGTTACCTGGACAGGTAGGCTAATTAAAGGGCTGGTGTTTATGGACAGTTTTGTCTTGTGTCATGTACCTGGCAGCATGGGGTGTGAGGATCAATTAAAATTAAAACAACAAAGATAAATGGTAAATATACAATCCCGGAAAAATAGGTTTGCATTATAACTTCTGTTCTTTATACGTTGTACTTCCGGTTCACAATGGCAGCTGTTTGCGGTAAAGTAAAGACATTCAAAATTGGATTAAGTCTAATAAAAGTAAGCAAAATGACAATAAACCATTACGGTTAGAAAAATAGTAATAAATACACATGCAGTTATGAATCAAACGTAATAATACCGATATATATAACATATTTCGTTGTAATATTAAGTTGCACTGTGAAACCCTACTTGTACCTTCAAAGACATCGATATTTCGGAGATGTATAGAGTTTTGTGAGTGTAAATAGCCATTCGGCTAATCAAATATCCTGATAATCGGATAAATTTTCCCTGACAAATGGGCTATTGGGTTAACCGAAACCCACTGTACCCGTACAATGATAAACAGGCAATACATTTATAATGTTTGCGAGAGTCTCCTACGGAATAAATACAACAATACATTTATAATGTTTGTGAGAGTCTCCCGCAGAGTAAATACAAAAGATTTGGAAAATATGAGATTAGATTCTTGTTTGATCAAAATAATTTGTTTCAAAAACTAAAATCTTAAAATCTCCCCCATTTGTACATTTTGCAAAAGAAACATAGAAACAATTGATCACTTGTTTGTAGAATGTTTTGAAGTAAAGGAGATCTGGTGTGCAATTGAAGACTGGTTTCTCAATAAATTTAATAAACCAATACGCCGGTTTCGAGATAAACCCCGAGTTATTTCCCTTTGGATAACTCTCGTATATAGTGAGGCGCGAAACAATTTGTTTACACGCTGGAGTGGGACTAATATTCATCACTGCGTAAGTGAATGTACTCGGTAAGTTTCTCATACACTGTTTGATCACCCGAATACAACTGATACACAAACTAAGTAAGTTATCAGTATTTAAGGAATAATTAAATACATAGAATTCTTATCATATCACGTTCTTTTGTTGGTCATAAGTACCATATCTAAGATATTACTTGCAAATATGACATTGTTTTTATGTTTTCACTTTTAGTAAAACATTTCTATCGATAGTATTTTGTATTTCCCACATTTACATATCAAAAGAGAAGATGCTTTAAATACATTTCATCGTCTTCCTCGCTGACTGTAGGCCCACTCTGTCCCACTTAGTCATTCAAAGTTCCACTAAATGCACCTCCTACACAGAAGAGTTCGTATCTCGAAACTGGCTTATTATATGTGATAGACAAGCCATACTATTTGGCAAATACAATAACAGAAACTTATACAAAGTACAAAATTTACTGATACTTATTGTCAAGTATTACATATTTGCAAGTAGGCATAAAATGGCTCCTAAACTAAATGTTTATGCTGTCAAAAAACATATCATTGATAGATTTTATATAGAAAAATCTGTGTTGCTAAAAAGCTGTAAATATACTGAACATGAGAAATACTGGCAGAATATATGTGATTTGCTATAATTATGCACTGTTAACAGAAAACAATTGCTTTATATGAAATGTTGGAGACTGATCAGTAGACCAGGCAAAATTCTTCCCCTTACTCCCCTTCTCTCTCCCCATCTTTTCGAAATTAAATACCTTTCACATTATACATGTACATATGCACTCCAAATATACACATATATGTTTGTACTTGCTTGAAATGTGTATATACTATATCATCATGTATTGTTAATATGTAAATGTTTATTTATTGTGAAAGCAAAAAAAGTAAATGAATTACAACAACAAAAATGTTGTATGGTACGGTTCTAAATATAAAGTCAGTTATATTGTACATGTATGTCACGGATTTACAGACTCAGTGGCATGTGAAATACTGTAAACGTATTATATTTGGCGTGTACGATATTTAGCGGAAATCGTTTTTCAACAAGTTAGCGTAGATTTGATTTAGCGCATTCCTGAATTACTTTAAACATTTAGATTTACGGATGGCATTTCGCGATGTACTTGATTTAGCGGAAGCTGCGTTCCGCCAAAGGCGCTAAATAGAATACATAGCCAAATGTAATACATGTACATTTACAGTATAGTCAGTCATATTGTATGTCACGGATCTCAGGTCTTACCTTGAGTGGCATGTGAAATATAAAGTCAGTCACAATTCCATGGATTTTCTTCAAGTAGTACTCCTGGAAAACAAGATTTTTTTTACGGTTATTCAAAAGCTCATAAAAATCTCATTTGCTTACTTCTAAATCAGTTTAGGCCCGAGAACAAAACACAACTGACCTTGACCTGATGACCTTTCTCCAATCATCGAACAAGACGTGTTAATGAAAACTGCGTTCTTGACAATAGTATTGATCAACTAAGGCAAAATTGAAATTCACTTATAAAGTTTTCCCCGTACAGTTCAAAATTATGTCCAAGGGCAAAGTTACAGACAGAGAGACGGACCGAAAACAATATGTCCTGAGTTTGGAGGCATGAATATATACTTTACATCTCTTGAATTCCATTCAAAACTGCACAATAGTTATCCACACTTTCCATGCGTCGATGTTGAGTGACACACCACCTGAATCGTGCCATTCCTTCTTCACATGTACACTGATCTGAACTGTTCTTTTAACCTGGACCATTCAAAAGAAGATAAAATTCACGTGACCCACCTCTTTATGGAAATCTGGCACAGCAACCACGGCAACTCGCAGGAAGTGAAACACATTACCGGCCAAAGCCTCGTTAATTACGATCTCATCCTCCTCACAAATCCCGTTCACGCCTAGAAATCAGATTTATAAAAGTCATTCAACACTCCGTGAATGGATAAGGAATTTAATTCAAAAGTAGGACAGGTCAACATTATTTCCCTCTAAATTCACTCTTCTGGTTTCAAAATATGATATACATGTATATATAATAGTAAATAAAACCCATAGAAATCATGTAATAAATGCGTAGAATAATGTAAGGGCAGTCTTGCAGCAAAACCTCTAGCGGACTGGAGTCCATTTCCTTGTGTTCTGACCGATACTCTCCAAGTCTAGTGTCACCCCCCCACCCCCACCCCACCGATCCATCCCATCATCTGGTCATTACCTGCCAGGGTTAACTATCCCACACACCCTCAACCAAATTCCACCTCCCCTCAGTCTACCAGTTACCTGCTGGAGTCTGGTACTGATCAGCTGCCTCAGAGTGACACCCCCCCCCATCTATCCATTACCTGCTGGAATTTGGTACTGGTTCAGCTACCTTATCATGACCCCCCCCCCCCCCCCAATCTGCCTGTTACCTGCTGGAGCCTAATACTGGTTCAACTGTCTCAGAGTGAGACCCCCTGCCTCATGAATTCCACCCCCCACTCCCGATCTACCCATTACCTGCTGGGTTTTGGTATTGGTTCAGCTGCCTCAGAGTGACACCCCCCTGTGTCCCATGAATCCCCCCCCCCCACCATCTACCCATTACCTGCAAGAGTCTGACACTGGTCCAGCTGTCTCAGCGTGACACATTCCTCCCCCCCGACCTACCCATTACCTGCTGGGGTCTGGTACTGGTTCAGTTGCCTCAGCGTGACCCCCCAGGCCAGTAGTACCACGCTCCTCATTCCAGGGTTGGCCCAGGCTTGTGCAGACATCAGTTCCTGGTGAATGTCGGGGATGTACCTCGGATCTGTCATCATAGGCAGGCGTTGTATCACCTCTACAAAGGTCAGAGGTCATCACTATATTATCTACTGATTTGTATTACTGTCAGATAATTGCACCAATATCAGGGGGCGGTGTACAGAACTTGTGTACCCATCCTCGACAGGTTTACGTTCAGTGAGGATGTCCCGTGCGTAGTTCTGTCTGCTGAACTTGTTTCTGATTTATTGTATGAAATGTGCGAAATCATTTATAAATATAGAGAATGGGAAGTAACTTTCCGTTCACTGAGTACACGAAGGGTCTTTTATATAAATATTGCATGTATGTGAGGGTAACATTGAAAATTTTCACCCCGAGAAAACCATTGTCAACCGAGGCGTAGCCGAGGTTGACAATGGTTTCTCGAGGGGTGAAAATTTCAATGTTACCCTCAAATACATGCAATATTTGTTTTATTATACTGAATGTTATGTAAACTGGAAAGCAGAAAAACTTACGTCTGTTGACATTTGATCAATCACTGTCATGCGATATTTCGTATTTCGATGCGGGTACTCGCGTTTATTACAAACGCTCAAACGACGTCGTCTAGCAATCTACGGCGAACCGTACGCGCATAAATTTGATGCATGTGATAATTTTTTATAATATCACCCGTTGTCAAGTACTGTTCACCGTTGCTAGATACTATCACCCTGGGTCGCGTGTTTTCTGTTCTCAGAGGGTAACAATATGTTTTTTCAAATGCTTCTCGACCAATCAGGTTCGAGTATTTTACATGAAAGTATAATAATACTTATTGCTGCACATCCAGACAAGATTAACATATTTAGTGAACAGTCGAATCTGATAAATATAAAACAACAGTAAACAGGCCTTATCGGTCACCTGAGTATTATCATCACTACTCCCAAGGGCTATAGAATCTATAATCATTTTCTTGTTCTGCATATCAAAGATAAATTTTAATATTCAGCAACAGTGTAAAACAAGATATGTTCTTAAATTATGTAGTATCAACAAAATTAAAGAATAAGTCTTTCCAATCATATAGACAATAATCATCATAGTAATTCTGTCACCACCCTGGAACAAAGATCCCTACCCCTGGGATCATCAAATGTACAATTTCGGTAAAGGGATACCTGCTCCTTTTAAATATCCATTTCGTTCCAATATATTATCAATAGCACTAAAGATGTTATCTAAATGTTTTACACAAACACAATCTACTACATTTGACCCCACACTGGGGTCAGAACCTTTACACCGGGGATCTTCCTGCTCTACATCACTATGCATTGAATTTTTCTTACAGATGTGTGGTTGTAGAAAAGAAAAATTTTGAAAATCGGTCAGATTTTGGCAGTTTTTGTCCTGCCCCTAAGGCCAGTGGGTGCAGGAGTCCTGAAATTTACAATTTAAGGCCCCCCCCCCCTTTATACCAAATCTAAATAAGCGCTTAAGCTATGCTTAGCGCTTAAAAAGAACTGGAAAAGTAAAATGTAGTTATACAAATGAAGACAATAGATGCAGACCAATGGCAATAGGTCACCTGAGTGACTAACATGATCTGAAAATTAAAATGAGAATCAGATCTTCACGAGTTTGTAATTTCACAAAATAACACAATTATAAAATTCTCTGAAATAAAAGAAGATTTACAGCAACATGACTGATTATCGACTAACCTCTGCCATCTTCTTGTTCCAGCAGGGTGACATCAAAACAGAACAAGAGGGCCATCAAAAGACACAGAGCTACGGGCTCCAGGCTCCCATCAGCACTCACAGAGTTATCCGCCCTTAGGTGCTGAATCAGTCGCAAGGTGTCGGCTTTCTCCAAGGGTTGTTGTGTTGCTAAGCAGAACAGGCAATCTGCTAGTATAATCTGGATTTCCTTGTACAAGTCAGACACCTGGAAAATCAAAGCTAGACTTTAGCACTGTGATTAAATAAAATAGACATTATTCATTGGCAACTTTAAAGCTGTATGGTCCGAATTACAATATTTTTTTCCATCTCGTAAAAACGCTATTAAATCATCGCACGTATGTAGTTATGAGACTGTACGACATATCATAAATTATTTCACCTGTTTTGACCCAAATAATTTGATTTTAAATCGATGTTTACAAATAACCGCGTCACTCTGCCATTTCAAGTGACAGTCACGTGACCAGTTCAAACTTTCAGATCATTGGTGGTCTTATCTGTGTAAAGCTGTGTATTTCGTTATAACAGTACCGTACCATAAGTTTAATAGAAATAAAAATATCAAATACCTCTTAGTAATTCGTTGTTTTACGCTCTTTCAGCCTTAAAACTAGACAGTTGCGTATGAGTTAATACATCATGGTGGGACTCCCCTGATGCGCATGGGTCTATTTATAGACGTCTATTATGGGATGATTTATATATGTAGTCACTATATTTACTTTCTTGTGTTTGGGGGGGGGGACCTAGGTGGGAAATGAACTGACCTGCTTCTTGTGTTTGGAGGAGGGGGGGAGGAACTGACCTGCTTCTTGTGTTGGGGGGGGGGGGGGGGGGGGAGGGGGGAGGGAGAGGAACTGACCTGCTTCTTGTGTTTGGGGGGGCCTAATGCCCTGTCTTTCTGTAATCTGTCCATCTCTCTCGTCAAGTTCATCTGGTTTAACTGATCTGTAACACAATGTAGCACTGATTACATATTATCAACCAACAACCTGTGGCACCCACTGCTGGAAAATCAGTTTCTTGTTTTACGTCTAATTCGAGATTAATTATTTCACTGATAGTCAAGATAACATTTAAATTGTATAATTAGATTTACATGTAGATTAGAATGCAATCTCTAATTCCATGTTCTACCAATACATTGACAGTCACTCTTTACTTTTATACAGATACAAAAGACTTGGAACGGTATGAGACATTTCTGATGTGATTTAATTTTCTGCATTGCATATTCCTAATTTCAAATATGTCCTAAAGAAAAATTCAGATGTAAAACATAATACACTTTTAATTTGATCAAGATTGCATGTACATCATACATGTGTATGCAGCCCCTACTCCGTTAAGCTTTTTAAGAAATTGGCGAGAGTGAATATCTGTGTGGACACTGTACATTGTAAATTCACGGTTCATGATTAATGTCACAATCAGTGTAGTATACCTCATCCATTTAACAACATATTTATGTATTTATGTAGTTATACACTGCCATCAATACTGGGGCAAAATCAATCTGTTATCGAACCTACTAATCCTTGGGCTTTGATAATGAATTTACTTAGTAAGGATACATGTATTTTTTTAATCAATAAAACTGACTGATTGATTGTATATTGTTTAATGTCCCATCCGAGAATTTTTCACTGGTATGGAGATGTCACCATTGCCGGTGAAAGCACGGGATCTTGGTTTTTGCGGTTTCATCTGAAGGACCACCCCATTTAATTGCCTCTTACGACAAGCAAGGGCTTCTGAAAATCTATTGTAACCAGCATCCCCACAGGACTCAATAAAACTGTATGACAAGAATCAGAGATCGTAAATTACAAAGTGGTCCTCGATTATAACCTTTAGATGAGTCAGACATTGCTGTCACAAACACAACTCACTATACAGCAGTAAATGCATGTATTATTTTCTTTATCAAGTAGCCACCATAAAATGATTGAAATATTGCCAAAATGACGTAAAACCGCAATCAATCAATCAATCAATCTTTTGTTTTTTTTGTAATTCATTTATTTGTTTGCTTTCACAATAAATAAACATTTACATATTAACAATACATGATAATATAGTATATACATATTTCAAGCAAGTACAAACATATATGTGTATATTTAGGAGTGCATGTATAATGTGAAAGGTATTTAATTTCGAAAAGATGGGGAGAGAGAAGGAGAGACAGGAAGAGAGAGAGAAGGGGAAGAATTTTGCCTGGTCTACTGATCAGTCTCCATCATTTCATATAAAGCTATTGTTATCTGTTAACTGTAGCAATCAATCAATCAATCTTTACCTAGTATGGTGTTGATTAAACGATCCCTCTGGATCAACTGATCCGTGTACTGATTGACCATGCTGGAGAGGTCAGGGGTCAGTTCCATGGTCCACATTCTTCCCTCCCTGGACTGGAGAAGGGTACGAAGGGAGTTAATCAGACTCTTCTGTCCATCGTAGTACAACAAAACGGCTACCAGGCCTCTGGTCAGACCGGGGAACTCTGCTTGCTGTCTTTCACCTGTAAAAAGGTAACATATTTCAGCTGAGTGAACAGGAAGTCTCGTAAACTTATAAAAACCATTAAAATACATTGAAAATGGGATTAAATACCTTCTACCAACTTATAAATGACTTGCTAGTGCCGGTCGTGAAATTGAAAACGTTATGCTGTATGTTAATGAATATATCACATTGAAACCAACGTACAACGTATGGTATATTTTGATATTTTTTTCAAGAGATCTCTGAACTGTAGAAACTCAAGAACTGCTTTTGCTTGCATACTCCTCAACACAATCGTGTTAAGAAGGGCCAAAGAAATATGTCAAGGGAAAAAAGCATTTATAAACAGATCAATTTTTGACAAATTCTTTACACACAACCCTTTTATACAAGAACACAGGGTTCGAAATTAACTCATGTCCGTAAGTCCGAGACTAGTAGAAAACGTGTCGGACTAGTGAACTCTCTATAGCACTAGTCCGTACGGACTAGTGAAAATCCGGAAATCAATTTTGAATTGGTAAATATTGTAGCAAGATTTGTCTGAGTCTCTTAGATGTTTGAACTTATGGTTGATTACCTGCATGGTCAGGTGTTTGCCTGACTATGACAGTCTGATCTTCCAAACACATGGAGTGCGTTTGAGACTGCTGTTCTTCGAACGTGCACACATTGTCAAATTCCTGCCGATTCCGAACGCCAAGTACACATCACGAGAACGTGTTCTAGGTGCAAGAATTGCAAGTAGTGTGGTCTGAGAACATGCATGTTTGTGCGTACATGTTCTCGTCATTCGCGACTCTAACACAGTAGTTCATAACACTATAGCTCATGACTTGGTCAATCGAGTGAATTTTATTGACTTTCTTGATAAAATTTCGAACTCCTGTGACTTTAAGGTCTGAACACCAAAACAACAGGAACATCGATCTCGAACGCACTTATGGACGTTTATCAAAGGATTAACTCGGAGGTTAATATTGTATGCTTTTGAAGATCTTGAATACGAAATAAAATATGGTGGTCTCTTTTTCTTCTGTAGGTGTCAGAAATTGAATTGTTTGCAACTGTGATGTGTTTAGTTTGATTAAAATAAAGATCATTTTTTGATATACTGGACGGACTAGTGAAATGCTTTGCGGACTAGTGAACATCAATAGTGACTAGTCCGTACGGACTAGTGCTTGAAAAAGTTAATTTCGAACCCTGGAACAATATGTATATATCATTAAGTGCATATTAACCACACATTTTTCACCAGACTGACAGTCTCTACATCAGTTGTATATCACGTGATAAAATATCAAGATAAAATCGTACCGTGTATGTATAAATTGTTCCATTGGCACGATGTCCAGATATCAATGCAAGTTGAAGTTAATATAACTTCAAAGCATATTAATTTCTTAATTTGAAAAGTGATGAGAGCAAGTTTATAGTGACTTTTAACATGTCTAATTTTTGCATTGAATATGCAAGATGCAGCGATTTTTGCATATACGAAGTAGGGGTGAAACAATGCATCGCGATGCGACCGAATCGTGGTGTAGTGGTCTTGATTCGATGTTCGATTTATTCCGGGTCTGTTTCGGTTCGATACAGTTCTAGAATCATAGCATACATTGTTTTTGATAACACGGTTTCTGATTGGCCAATGGAATTGAAAATTGCCCAATCAACGTACGAGTAAACTTTGCTGTACCAAAATGGACACAGTCGAGTTGAAAAATGCACCCCCAATATATAAATCCTGGGTATGGTGACAGTTCGGCTTTAGGACAAGTGATAAGAGTGTTGCTTTATGGTAAACGCTTTTATATTATGTAGAATTTATCTGCAGAGAGCAATAAATACAATAAACATAAAAAAAATCTAAGCATTATAAAGAATTTGGAACATGCTATTGTATCGAATCGAAAATCATCGAATCGAGACTAAAGTATCGAAAATCAAATCGAAAAGGTACTGTATCGTTTCACCCCTAATACGAAGTTGAATCTAGCCTGAAAAACATGTTTTCTGTTGAAGCAACAAATTGCTCCCCTAACTTTTCTTTTGTAATGAAGTTCACATGTCACATAAATCAAACATCTTTCACTCAAAGACCTCGGGGTGTCGTGCCGATGATGAATTTTTTATGTACGGAAACCCTGTTTATGCAAATGAGTCCATTGTGAAAGTCACTATACAAGCAGATCAGGGGCGATATCAAGATCACAATATAATATGGATATTACTTTAGCATGTATGTTACATAAAGAAGAAATTGAAACTATTTCAATATCAAAGAGAATTAATATACCCCATTTGACAGAAACTTTTACACGATTGCGGTTTATTGTTTGACAGCGGTGGTAAATAACGAAAAAATATTTCGACAGTTCCAACCGCAAAAGGACTGTAGATATGTGCGTCATGACCTTCATCATGACGTATTTTTCATTGTGACGTAATGTGCCAGTGCAGTAAAGTACAATTTTTTTACAGCACTGGAATTTATGGGGAAAGCCTTAACTCAGCCGCGTATTTAGAAATAATAATGGCAGACTTAAACACTCCGACCAAAAATGTTACTAGATGCATGTGCATCCCAAGAATTATAAAATTGGAAACTTGTAATAAATGCTGTGATTCCCTCAGTTTCCCTCACAGCGATTCCAACTGCAAGACTCACCTGCCATTAAGAGTTCTACAGCTGCAATCTCACTCATGTCAAACAGGTCACTCAGAATGAGAGCCTCCTCAATGAACTGCTGCGAGAAAGTTTGTTTGGACTGGTCCCCCATAACTGGTAGTCCGTTCTTTGTGGCCCCACGAACGGCTGTTCTGTACGTGGCATTTTTGGGCTGCAATACAGTATGTTGATTTAAATACAGCATCAGACAATACCATTACTCAAGTCAATCAGTTCTTTTATATCAGTAACCCACAGCTTTCAATAAGATCTGACAGGTCAGTGATTTTTTAAGGCCCATTTTGGGTCCGAATTTCGGCCTTTTCCCCGCTTAAAAATTGCTATTTTTTTCCCAACCAATTTAGCTTGCATTTTTCCCAATGATAAAGTTATGAAAGAAAAACGTATTTGAAAAAAAAATAAACATTCGATGTGAATTATATACATAAGACTTAAAGAGTTATGGGAATGATTATTTGGATAGAATGGTTGAAAATTTTAGAAGGTTAAAGAAAATAAGATGTGTAAAATAAAGATGATATAATATTTGATATGATTTTAAAACTTATTTACGATAAAACTGATTTTTTCCCAATTTGACTGAAATGTCGACAATTTTTCCCAATTCAAAAGCCACAGGACCCTTGTAAAAAATATAGAAAAATCACTGCAGGTGATGAAGTGTCTCGGACATTACGCTCCACCCTTTGATAGTTGTATTCAATTTCATGTCCTCCACTTTATCTCTATCTTTATATTGAAAGCCCTGTATCGTGACACAGTAGCGACTGTACACAGTCTCAATCTGTGTACAATTCTATCTTTATATTGAAAGCCCTGTATCGTGACACAGTAGCGACTGTACACAGTCTCAATCTGTGTACAATTCTATCTTTATACTGAAAGCCCTGTATCGTGACACAGTAGCGACTGTACACAGTCTCAATCTGTGTACAATTCTATCTTTATATTGAAAGCCCTGTATCGTGACACAGTAGCGACTGTACAATTCTAAACGATTACGAACACGTACAACACCAAATATCAGCTAACTTCCGGAAAAATAAACTTAGTACGAAAAACATAGCAATTCAGGTACATCTAGTTGCTTTGTTTCAAACACATTCAAATCATTATCGTCATCTTTAAAAAGAATTCTTTAACATATCGAAGACCAACATTTACTTGATTAGTTTATAGAACCTACTGGATTCTTTAACAAGGCTATGTAACATGTAAGACAAACATTTAGTTTATTAGTTTACAAACATAAAACCTACTGGATTCTTCAACAAGGCAATGAAGTCTGGTTTGTGTTTCTTGAGGGCTATTTCCAAATCATGTATGGCATCTGGGAGTTTTCTGAACACGGCTGCCTGCACGGTTTGCTCCAGTTCTTTATACGGCCCCCAAAGCCGGGCCTCTACAAAACAAAAATTCTCATTTAATTCTGTTCCAGTTCTTTATACAGCCCCCAAAGCCGCACCTCTACAAAACAAAAATTCTCTCCCTCACTTTTGTTCGTCCGAATATAAATTAATTATACTCTGAATTTGTATGTATAAATATGAAACACCATGTTTGGAATGCTGCTCGTTAGAACGTTTTTATTAAACACAAACCAATCCCAAACGCCTTATAAATACACCAACAGCACATACATCATATTAAAATTAACTGGCTTCCATAATACCTGCTATACCGGACTCACGTTCTAACTGAGCTGTAGAGTGACCTATTCAAACACACATCGTATTTATCTGATCACACCAAACGAGTTGTATTTAAGATGAGAACTCCGTAAGTTGAAAAAACTTGTGTTCAAACCATTTGAATAATATAAACGGAATACAATAAAATTTGTTCAAATAAATTAACTTGTAAAATTTGTATAGGAAGTATTGAATATGTTCAAATCAACAATCAGTGGGTTGACTTATACAAATAATGACTGATATAGTTGTTGACACAGCCTGTGATTGGGATTGACAACTATTGATGACCTGTAAATATATGGCAGGCATGATACTACCATGTTTTATCTCAATTCTTTCTATTGTTTTATCATTTCCTTTATAGCTCTTGCAGGTCTTTTATTGATATATTATCATTGATTATTAGCACAAGCATTGCACAGCGCATAGAAACTATATGTAATTTTGTGCTTTATAAATGAATAAAATAATAATAATACTGTTGTAGGAGCTGTTGATTGAAATGCCATGACAAAGTAAAACACTGTCCAGAACTTTGTACAGTATAATAATGCAATTGTAGACTGGGTTGGGTTTTTTTAAGGACAATAAATGACCTGGACACAGTTGCACGAGGGTTAATTAACTTTAACAGAGTTAACTTCCTATTAACTCTTACATTTACATAGTGTTAACTAGACGCTAACTGTCAGTTAAACTGGACTCGTCTTTGTGCTACTGGGCTCAGGTAGACTAGACGCTAACTGTCAGTTAAACTGGACTCGTCTTTGTGCTACTGGGCTCAGGTAGACTAGACGCTAACTGTCAGTTAAACTGGACTCGTCTTTGTGCTACTGGGCTCAGGTAGACTAGACGCTAACTGTCAGTTAAACTGGACTCGTCTTTGTGCTACTGGGCTCAGGTAGACTAGACGCTAACTGTCAGTTAAACTGGACTCGTCTTTGTGCTACTGGGCTCAGGTAGACTAGACGCTAACTGTCAGTTAAACTGGACTCGTCTTTGTGCTACTGGGCTCAGGTAGACTAGACGCTAACTGTCAGTTAAACTGGACTCGTCTTTGTGATACTGGGCTCGTCTTTGTGCTACTGGGCTCAGGTAGACTAGATTTCAGGTAGACTAGATTGCAAATAAGTAACCTTGGCCTTGGGCAACAAAATTACAATTAAAATCGACATTTAATTTTTATTTCTATGTTACCTCATGATTAATGGGGGAAAAAATGTCAATGCACTTGTTCTGGAATATACAACCTCTGGATATGAATAACTTACATTCTGGAAAAAAGCCACAAACCTAATATTCCTAGCCAATAAAATTTGTGACATGTTAGATACTGAAGGTAATAGTTAGTGCCTGTGTAATAGCCTAGTTAGATTCCTAACAGCGTCTTACTGCGACTAAATAAGACTTGGAACTAAAATGGGAAAAAATTGAAATGAGAATTTTATGGTTGCCAAGTGGGTAGTCAGTCCACAAACTGTTTTGAGAATATATAAGGCCCACATTTACTGTAAAAATATATTTTACTTTGTATGTGATTGAAAATATAAACTAACTTTACAAGTAGAAATGACAGGAAATGAATGTTGTTAAAAAAGCCCCCCCCCCCCCCTCCCTCCTGTTTCTACGTGCGATCAGTTGCTACAATTTGATTTATTACCCCTGATTTTAAATAATTCATGATTAGATTTTTTTAATAAAGTACTGTACACTGTACCTTCCTGTGTTATGATTTTAATGGAAATTCACAAAAAGTAAATTATAAAATAGTTATCAGTAGAATACCTGCAATATTAAAGTCACCAGCCTGAATAATTCATAATAAATATGAGTGTCCAACTCAATATCAAAGGTGTCCGACTTACGAACGAATTCCATATTGGGAGTTTATCGCATCTGAATGTATTATGATGTAAATTACAGGGGCGATCCAAGAAAAAATATTAAATAAGATAATTTCGAGCTCTTACAGGCTAGACTAAATACCAGCTCGAAGAAACGACTGGAAAAAATGTGAAAAGGAAAGAGAAGGGTGTCCGACTCATGACCACTTTTAACCCTAGTATAGCCCAAACATTGGGAGAACAGTGTTTAACTTTTGATTGGAAATATTGTTTCACTTTCTCTAGTTTGAGGTAGCACTTAAAAAGTAATGCTTAAATATTGGTCGTGTAAAATTTTACTTGGATTAGAAACGGATATTTTACCTCTAACTAGTCTTAAAGTCCTAGTTCTTTATTACCATTAATATCATCATTTGGGGTGGGGGGCATACTTCCTACAGTCTGACGCTGCTGAGATCAAATACAAGAACTGAAATACCCGGGACCCGTCTTTTAAAAAAATGATAGGCAAAACAATTATGACTCGCTGTATCTCAATTTTAAGTAACAGACAATAAAGAGTAGAAAATACTTTGCCATCTTTTATCTTCAAATCTGTCATCGACAAATTGGTGGACTGCGTTCAAAATTCAAAACGCAAGTGCTTGGGGAGTGCTAAAGTATCGAGGAATTTCTTATGAGAAACCCAAGCGATAACTGTTAATCTTTGCTGGTTAACTTAGAACCAACAGCTACACATGAATCAATAAATTTATCAATATTTGTAGTAAATATAACTGTTTCGGCGAGAGAGAAAAAATTTACCCGAATTTACCGCCATGCCTCCAGCCGCCATCTTCAAAATTATAAAAATTCCGATCTCGACTTTGAAATTATATGAATACCGATCTCGATTCTAAACAATCGCGTTCAAAGGAGGGTCTAGATGTTTGACCGTGTCCCCATCTCAAACAGAGACCCGGGGGAGGCCCCAACTAAAAACCCTGACGAAGTTTTATCGAATTATTATTATTTGAATTCCAATTCCTTTCATTTGATTTGATAATATCTAGGAGCGGTCTTTGATTTTTGTAGTACGGTGACAAGTGTGTTTAACAACTAGATAAAATAATAACTAAGATAGATATCAATTGTTTCATTACATCACTTAAATGCTCTTGGATCAAGAGGCTAACCAAAGGTACATGTAATTTAAATAAGCCATGAATGGATAATTTTTTTTTTTTTTTTTTTTTTTTTTTTTTTTTTGCTTGCTGTTAAAGGGAAGGACGTCCTTGTAAAACTATAAGATTTTGGAGATACATTTGTGCTATTTCATGATACAGAAATCATCAAGATTATGTGAACGTTGAAATACATCACAGGATAAAAAATTGCCATCTGCATCTAAAAAATCTTGTACAACCTTGACTCCTTTATCATACCAAGTTTAAAAAAATACAGATTTATTTGCAATTTTAACATTGGAGTTGTACCATACAGGGACATTGTGGAAATCGTTTTTAAAATTTTCTTGTTTATCCAATAACAGCGTTAAGGAGGAATGCTACACAAGAAAAAAATTGATTTGGATGAATAAAGGAGGATATGTACAACAATATTTTGAAATTGAAAACTTTCAAATTTACTTTATTTAGTCAAAAAAATACAGTTTTAGTTGAAAGCTAACTGAGATTTTTTTTTTTAAAAAACCCTGTTGGACTCAAACACGCGATCCACAGTTCAGTAGTCGATGTGCTAACCTACTGTGCTACTCAGCTAGGCGAAATTTTTTGAAATGAATAGACAAATATTGCTGATATTTATATTTTCATCATGTTTTAAAAGGAAGTCAGCCATTATGACGATGTAGAGTACCTCCTTAAATCAGCAACTTCAAAGTATTTGAAACTATTGACCATGCATCGACAAAACTTCTATCAGAAGATTTCCTAGTCCATGTTTGACTATATATTTTGAACCTGTTTTAATGGTAGAAAAATATTCCAAGATCATTAACACCTTTTTGAATGTGAAAGGTATTAATCCAGCTTCTATAAACAAAAGGAAGCAAGAATTAATTGTATATGGAGTAAATACTGTTTCACTTAAAGATATTTTATTAAAGTTTGTTTTAAAACATTATTTGACTCCACATTTTGGCACTCTGTTTTTCCCTAAAATAGCTCTAGCAAGTTTATCGTTATTTCGGATTTCAAACATTTCGGTTGAGCATCACTGAAGAGACATTATTTATCGAAATGCGCATCTGGTGCATCAAAATTGGTACCGTATAAGTTTTACATGTGATTCAGTTGTACAGTGGTTGCAATTTAGAAATTTTAGATTACTCCCTGTTAGGTATTACCTAAAGAAAATTAGTATTAATTCCACAGATTGTGATACGTCAAGTTATCAAAAAAACAAAACAAAACAAAAATCATTTAATATCAACATCATTTCCGCTTTTTCTTACATTATCTGTGATTGGTCGATTTTGTACTGCAGTGAAAATTATTTTTACTACTGGTATAAATATTTAATTGTGGGTATAGCTTTGGGGAGCGTTTAATTCTACTGGTAGTATATAAATAGATAATTGTGAGTAGAATGGTCACTCATGAATTCTTATTGTAGTAAAAATATTACTTACTTTTACTAGTAATATAAATATTTATACTACCGGTAAAATTATTTTTACTACTGGTATAAATAATTAATTGTGGGTAGCTTTGGCCAGTGTTTTATTTTTACTGGTAGTAAAATTATTTTTACTTGTAGCGGACTTTATAATCGTTCCAATCATTAGCTCAGAGTAAGAGAAAAACATCAATTTTCCCCATGCTGAGTGATATCGGGAGATGATATCTGTGTGGTTATTTATCCCATGCTGTGAGATATCGGGAGATGATATCTGTGTGGTATTTTTCCCCATGCTGAGTGATGTTGGGAGATGATATCTGTGTGGTTATTTTCCCCATACTGAGTGATGTCGGGAGATGATATCTGTGTGGTATTTTTCCCATGCTGAGTGATGTCGGGAGATGATATCTGTGTGGTTATTTTCCCCATACTGAGTGATGTCGGGAGATGATATCTGTGTGGTTATTTTCCCCATATTGAGTGATGTCGGGAGATGATATCTGTGTGGTATTCTTCTCCATACTGAGTGATGTCGGGAGATGATATCTGTGTGGTATTCTTCTCCATGCTGAGTGATGTCGGGAGATGATATCTGTGTGGTATTCTTCTCCATGCTGAGTGATGTCAGGAGATGATATATGTGTGCACGTGGTTATTTTTACCCATGCTGAGTGATGTCCGGAGCTGATATCTGAGTGGTTATTTTCCCCATGCTGAGTGATGTCGGGAGATGATATCTGTGTGGCTATTTTCCCATGCTGAGTGATGTCGGGAGAAGATATCTGTGTGGCTATAGTTTTACCTCAATATGTTAGTGGTTTACTTGTGTTGGGACGGTACAACTCAGCAAGTGTTTATCTTTGTGTGTGTGTGTGTGGGGGGGGGGGGGGGGGGGGGTCTTCTTCAAATCATTTTTTGTATCACGATGTGCATTGAATATGTTTTTAAACTACATATTCATTGAGTGTGCTTCAAACATTTATGAAGTTATGACGAACGAACTCTGCGATATATCATTCAATATATTGGGATTTCAAGATACATATTTGTCTGTAATAGATTGGATTGTTTAGTTTACTATAGGATGTTGTACAATATTTTAAACGGGTGACCGTGAGATAGTACTTTTAGCACCTGATTCAGCTTGTAGACGACCATTAGAACTCTATAATATTGGCTGGAGAAAAATGGTGGATTGACAACATTTACCAGGGACACGTGGATAGGAACTCGTGCAACATCTTTGACATTTTCATGGCGCCTCAAGTGGATATAGCCTATCGTCGACTCGGATCATTTATTTTTCAATTTTATTGTACATTTTTGTAAATAAATTAGATGACTATGTTGTCCTTCCTTGGCAAAAATCATCCATTTTACTACAGTGGAGAAAAGGTCGAGGGAGGGGGAAACCAACACAATTTGGGGTTCATTGTGACCATTTTTTTTCATTATATGTACAATATTATTTTGTACACAATATCCTTTAGTCCGTTCCATTTTCCGTTCCACGTTTTAAGCAACACCTATTTATTGTTCTCTTTAAAATGACGTCGATATATGTACACATAGAAACAGGAAGACAAGCGTGCACTACTCGGGGCCATGTTGGACAGCGATTATCACTTGGATTTAGATTTACACGAAATTGCCTGAAAATTGTGCTTGGAAATTGTTAAAAGTAGGCCTAATTATTCAGGTATTGTATAACAGTATGTTTGTGTTTATCGTGATTACAGAAAATCGGACGGCTTTAATTAATGTACAAAAAAAAAAAAAGAAATAGAGATCTACGATTAAACAAAGGATATTTTTAGTTACTGACGTACATTAGTATATAATCAATAGTTCGATAGCTTGGCGAGTTGCTATGTGTATAAACTCCACGGTCCTCGGTTCGGGTAGCCAGATCTTATGGTGAGTGACTAATTACATTGTTATGTCGGGTCTATCTATGGCGCTTTGTTGATCTGGTCAGTAAAACAGGTACCGTAATCAGTTGATCATCTTAAACGTTAAAACACGGGAAACTCCATTTTAAATGTCGGGGTCGTTTTCTACTTTTACCAGTTAGTGGGCTCCGTGAGTCCGTCATCTGGTTGACTGTTCTGCCACGTTGGGGTGTGCACACATTTAAAAAAGAGAGTGATTTTAAAAATTTCAGTTATTTACAATTAATAACAGATTGACCTAATGATTTTGTAACCGAGCCTTGATTTGTTTTATTCACAGGGCTCTGAATTTCTGTCAATACACCTTGATAATACATGTGTAGTATGGGTGACTTTTATATAGCTCCTGTGTAGTTTATTCATATTGTTCACGCTTACTACACATCTTACGGCTTATTGATAGAAATTCAGAGGCCTGTGTTTTAGTTTGACAATGAACAAATACGGGCCAATGCACAAGTTAATATTCTAATAAAGAATTGAACTTGATTCACATGACGTAAGACAAATTGTAATGAAAGAATCTGTCTAATCAATTCATAACGTCCCAGGGTTTGACATTTACTTTTTTGAGCACTAGACCAGTCGGGATACTTCAAATGATTTTTACTAGACCTGACTTTATATCCACTAGCCCTGACAAATTTCCAGAAAAAAAAACCCTGATAGTTTCTTCATATTTAAATACTTCATGTAAATGACAAACGTTTACGACGTAATTTATTAACTTGATAAACACTTTATTATAGTCAATTCAAATAAACTGTTTAAAATTAACATCGAACAGATGTCGTAAAACATCACTACCGACCGCGACTTATTTATTAGAGCTAAAAATAGAGATTATTCCACCACACGGTTCAAGATTGGTAGTTTCTTGTTTATTATTTAACACGACCAGTCGGACTAGTAAATCGACATTTTACCCGACCGGACCTATCATTTAGTAGATTCGGTCGGTCGGACGTGCCTTAGTGTCAAACCCTGCGTCCACCTCTTCACAATATGACAAATTGTTTTTCTTTATCAGATAAATGAGTAAGATTATTCAATAACTTTCGATAGTACTTGTACGTTTTTATCTTTGCTGTCTATATTTGTCACATTGAATAAGGAAGTGAATTTCATCTTCCGCTAAATTTCCTGTCGATGTTTTGCAGATTCTATCTGACAGTTACAGTGTTAGTTAATATGCTGTGTAATTACAGGGGCGGATCTAGAACATTTACAAAAGGGGAACTGCGATCCAAATTTGTACCTTTTCAACCCAAAACAACAAGAAAGGGTGGGGGGATTGAAAACCCATTATTGTCAAAACTGACTTAGTTGCTTTAACATATTTGTTATTGGGGGGGGGGGGGGGGGGGGGGGGGGGGGGGGGGGGGGCTGCTGCCACAACCCCCATACCCCCTCTAGATCCACCCCTGAACTGTATTGAGATCCGCCACCGTGTCTGACCCTGCTCTTATAAAAGTGACAGATAAAGAAATGGACACCGTGAGAAATACCCTGGATGTTTTCAGAATCATTTTCCTGATTTTTAGGAGTATTTTTACATCTCGTGCATGTTATGAAAATTCTTAAAGGAATTATTTGTATTTGCCAAGTCATATGAAACTCCTTTTCCTTAAATGAGCAATGTATGAGACCAATCAAAAGGGGGGTGGGGGTGGATTTTCCTTCCAAAATTTCTTGTAAAATCTTCCTCATGCAACATTCAAACATATGATGCATTATTTGCATGATTAGTAAATGAATATGTAGTTTTTATTTTTTTTTCTTCTTATCAACAGCTGCCTTTATCATATTCGTATGACCTCGGCGCTCTAGCAATGGATCCCGCGTGTAGCACCCAGTCGGATGGCGTCTATTGTGACATGTGTGGAACGGGTGAGGTACAAAGTCACTGTGAACTTTGTATTGTAAATCTGTGCATGAAGTGTGTTGGAGAACATCTTTCTGAGCCGTACAAAAGACACACCGTGGTGCTTTATCGACAGAGAAGTTTGGTCCCGAGGTACCCGAAATGTCCAAACCACCCCAATATAAACTGCGAGTTTTACTGTCAGAAATGTAGGGTTGTCGTGTGTCCCATATGTGTCTCCTCAGGTGAACACCACAGCCACACAAAAATAAATGTTCTGCAAAAAAGTAGTTCCAAAACAAAACGCGTAGAAGCTGATTTGAAAAAATCTACTGCAAAATTGAAACCCACACATAAAGAAATTGCTCCAGGAGTGAAAATTGAGAAGGCCAATGTGGAAGAAGCGCATGACAAACTGACCAGGCATCTTCCCACCGTCCCAGTCGATCTACCCAGCATCTTCCCCGAGACGATTAGAACAGAAGATATTCACCCATTGTTTGATTCCCTCTCCGAATTATCAATCACAGGAGATGAAAAAAACGACTGCGCAATGAAGACACCGGAAGTTGTTCAATATGTTCCACCGAAACCAGAGGTCGCGGAACCGGAAGTCATCACTACCATCAATACTGGGTACTTCAACGTTTACGGTGTCTGTTGCGTTGGTGACGACAAAATCTGGACCCGTGGAAATGATCCAGTTATGAAGCATTTCAAACTTAAAGGACACAAGCTCCTAAACTCAATCCAGACCAGTTCCGGAAATGACCCTCTAGACATCGCCGTGACGAAGGACGGCTACCTTGTTTACACTGACTCGAATACACAAACTGTAAATATTGTGAAGAAGAAAAAGGTACAGGAACTGATCAGATTAGGGGGGTGGATGCCGCTGTTTGTCTGCAACACGCTATCTGGCGACCTCCTGGTTACCATGTGCAGTGACAATAAAACACAATGTAGAGTAGTTCGTTACACCGATTTCACGGAGACACAAAGCATTCAGTTTGATGATAAAGGCAAACCTCTCTATTCATGTGGTTGTCTCAAATACATCAGTGAGAACAGGAACCTGGATATCTGTGTGGCAGACTGGAAAGCCAAAGCAGTAGTGGTGGTCAATCAGTCAGGAAAACTCCGATTTAGATACACTGGTCATCCCTCTAATATGAAGCAATCATTTGATCCAGTCGGCATCGTTACAGACAGCCAGAGTCACATCCTGATAGCAGACTGTAACAATAACCGTATCCACATCCTAGATCAGGATGGACAGTTCCTCCGTTACATTGACACCTGCGGTCTCCAGCTACCATCTGGTTTGTGTCTCGACTCGAAAGACAACCTCTTTGTTGCTGAGCGTGCAGGAGAAACTGTGAAAAAAATTCGATACCAATATTAAATCTGATGGAGATTAACACTAATCCGTTATAGATTAACATTATACCTTGACTTGTACTGTATGTGCTTGATAATTTGTTCTGGTTTTAAATAAAGATCACTGTGGGAAAATGCTTTCATCTTGAGACGAATACTTTTCAATAAACCTAAAATATTAATGTTCAACATTTTATTGGTGATATGAAAGACAGCCGAAACCTATGATGGTGAGGTATTTGAGTCAGGTGTAAATTGCACTATTGGAAAGTCCTCTTACATGCATCAATTAAGAAAGAAGTTTGAACATTTCACAAATGCAATTTTGGCCAGTTTAATTTTGATGATGTAACGTTTAATGCTGGATACAGAAAGCCTCGGCTCCAATCTGATTTAAAAAAGATCTTTGATCCGCTCCGTTATTGTTATGTCGCTCTTTTCGAGGCTTACCGATATTAACTTCTACATCCAAAGATTTAAGCAGAGACGATTTGATTGGCTAAACCAAAGTTGACACTGACGTGATCCCATGCGGGATGCCTTCAGATCTTTGTGTAGCTCTGACAAAGATTTTATTCTAATCAGATTGGAAAGCCAAGTGTTTCAGCCATATTCATGTATATACATGATTGTAATTAGAATTGTTGGTATGTCCTATACCTTTCACTCACTAAGAATATAATCAGCAATAAATTCTTTAATTGGAGACGACCCAAGAACTTAATACCAATCTGACTGGCATGTCAAGCTGTATTAATCCTTTGCATAGAAATGAGTGCAATATCTAGTCGTTACCAGTTTCAAAAAGTCCCCACCAAGAGAGCGCCGTGCTTTGTTGGTATTTCTGTTTACTATTACATTAGCGCTGGCAGGCTGGAGTTGTACCAGCTTCACGGGCATTACCCTTCTGATAGGTACTAACAGTGGATCATCTGGTCGAACCCTCTTCACATCAGTATTTTCTTTTAATGGACTCCTTATTTCTCTCTTTTCAATGAATCCTTTAGAGGGGGAAGGCACACAAACACTAAACCTATGAGATTGAAGGTGCATAATAAGATCAAGGGTTTTGTTTTTATTATCAAATCCGTGCACACGTTGAAACAAATGAAATATCTGTTTGGCAATAATATGTTGAACAAAATCTGCATGGAAGTGACACCCCCCCCCCCCCCCCCTCTCTTTCAACACACTCATTTACTTAAGACTTTGATACTTGTAGATTTAATATCGATTAAATATGGTTATAAACGTATTTGAACCTAGTGAGTTATATTCTATCAACGAGTTTGCCGGGGGTATTTATCGACTTTCTAAAGTGAGCAGACTGTGGAGCGTGAGATGAACAGATGCCGTGCGGTATTTTATTTGAATTTCCTCTTAGTTGTTACCTCCTTTTCCAGTTTTAATACTCTTTCGGTACTTCTGAAACACTTGCCACACACCTGTGTCATTTGGATACACCACACCATCCGAAATTTCGTACACATCTGTCAAAACTTTCATTCGGTTCTTGGGCGGAGTTTCTTTGTCCAGGTATTTGTTGATTTTAATGCTGCCATCAGTGTCTACAGATTTGCTCACAAATGAAAACCCACAGATAAGACAAATGTTCCCCAGAGGATAGACTTCTCATGGGGTAGTCCGAGTAGTCGAATACTCCCAGTCCCATGTGTTCCAAATGGTGCTGCCATTTTTTTTTTCATTTGGAAGTTTCGAGGCTTACTCTCATTAACTTCTACATCCAAAGATTTAAGTAGTGACGATTTCATTGGCTAAACCAAAGTTGACACTGACGTGACCCCATACGGATTGTCTTCAGCATGTCGGATGTGACCAGGGGATGCTTACTCCTCCTAGGCACCTGATCCTGGTGTGTCCAGGGGTCCGTGTTAATCAACTATCTATTTTGTATTGCTTATAGGAGTTATGAGATTGATCACTGTTCGTTATCTTCACCTTTCATCTTTGTGTAGCGACATAACAATAACGGAGCGGATCAAAGATCTTATTTTGATCAGCTTGGAAAGCCTCCGAAGTGCAACATGCAGGAGGCTGAAAAAATAAAAGTGAATGCAAATGATACTAAAATGATGGATTTTATTTGCAGCATTATTTTCAACACAAGGAGAGTTTTTACCTTTTTTCAGAGGAACAAGAGCAAACTTAGCTGCAATAATGTAGCCCTCTCTGATTTTTTTTTTTTTTTTTTTTTTTTTTTTTTTTTTTTTTTTTAGGGAGAGGGCTACAACTCCTTAGGATCTCCGTAATGGTGCAAATGCGGGAGTGATTCACTCCCGCAACATTTGCGCTCATTCTAAACATTTCCTGACTTTCTTTACGTAAATAAAATGATATTCTATGTTTCTTAGTCATTATATAAATTTACAACCTGCAACTTTAGATTTGTGAGGCTCTGTTCTACCGTTTTCAACAATTTCGATAAATTCCAATTTCTCGATTCATATTTGTGCGCCATGTTTGATGTACTGAAGTTTCAACTTCCGGTTGTCAAATCATTTGCATATGCCATATAAGGTAGTATTTACATCAATGGACAAGTATGGAGGCGAAAGCTATTTCGTCGGTATTGAAAAGGTTTGAATTTAATATCAAGTTTAAAACCGAACAGCAGAGTGTAAATTCTTTCTGCAACAATATGATTTTCCTTTCTTTGTCGAAGTGGCTCGAGTAACTACATTTTCGCGCTGATTGTCAATGATTAGGCTTTTCATTAGATCCACCTACGAGATCTCGCGATAACAAGCATGGCGGAGCAGACGAAGAATTTTGCATGCTGTACATTATATTTAATGAAAAACACCTTTATTAGACATGCCCAAGCACAAAGTTGGTACTCCTTTTGGTGTAAACAACATTTGGGAGTAATACACAGAGTTTATTATCGGTTATTCATAAAATTATTTTGCACCATTACGGAGATCCTATGGAATTGTAGCCCTATCCCGAAAACGTCAGAATTAAAAAAAAAATTGGATAGGGCTACATTATTGCAGCTAGAGCAAACTACACTCATCCAATACATACAGTAATGCAGAAGAAATTGAAGGAAGAATTATTTGAATAACCCATTCCTTAATCTGACTTATCGGTACAGAAGATGGTTTTCTACTGCTACAATTGTGCCACCTTAACTGTATATATAATACACAGAGGATAGTCACTATACATACACAGCCACCTTAACTGTACATATAATACACAGATGATAGTCACTGTACATGCACAGCCACCTTAACTGTATCTATAATACACAGAGGATAGTCACTATACATACACAGCCACCTTAACTGTATATATAATACATATAACATAGTCACTATACACAGCCACCTTAACTATATATATAATACATAGAGGATAGTCACTTTACATACACAGCCACCTAACTGTACATATAATACAGAGAGAATAGTCACTATATATACACAACCACCTTAACTGTATATATAATACACAGAGGATAGTCACTATACATACACAACCACCTTAACTGTATATATAATACACAGAGGATAGTCACTATATATACACAACCATCTTAACTGTATATATAATACACAGAGGATAATCACTGTACATACACAGCCACCTTAACTCTATAGATGATACACAAAGGATAGTCATTTTACATACACAACCACCTTAACTGTATATATAATACACAGAGGATAGTCACTATATATACACAACCACCTTAACTGTATATATAATACACAGAGAATAGTCACTATATATACACAACCACCTTAACTGTATATATAATACATATAGGATAGTCACTGTACATACACAGCCACCTTAACTGTATATATAATACACAGAGGATAATCATTGGACATACTAAGTCTTAGTCACTTTAACTGTTTATATAATGCATCGAGGATAATAACTGTACATACGCAACCACCTTAACTGTATATATAATACACATAGGATCCCCATTGTGCACAGCCATCTAAACTATATATATAATACACAGAGAATCCCCATTGTACATACACAGCCACCTTAACTATATATATAATACACAGAGGATAACGACTTTACATACACAGCCACCTTAACTGTATATATAATACACAGAGGATAATCGTTGTACACACACAGCCACAAAACTGTATATATAATACACAGAGGATAATCACTGTACATACACAACCACCTTAACTGTATATATAATACACAGAGTATAATCACTGTACATACACAGCCACCTTAACTGTACATATAATACACAGAGGATAATCGCTGTACACACACAACCACCTTAACTGTATGTACAATACACAGAGAATATCCATTGTACACTCTTTTTAAAAATTGTCTTTGTCCTTGAAGATACACAAACTAGATGTTTTCACTCCTGGCAGGACTAGCTGTCACCTACACGTCAAGGGGTGGTCAATGGCAGCAAATGTTACAGGACTGTCACCTACAAGTCCAAGGGTGGTCAACAGCACCAAATGTAACAGGACTGTCTACACGTCCATGGGTGGTCAACGGCACCAAATGCAACAGGACTGTCACCTACACGTCCAGGGGTGGTCAACAGCACCAAATGTAACATGACTGTCTACATGTCCAGGGGTGGTCAACAGCACCAAATGTAACAGGACTGTCACCTACAAGTCCAAGGGTGGTCAATGGCACCAAATGTAATAGGAAGAAAATGCAATGGACCAGACTGGGATTAAAACACAGGCTCCCTGAATCTCTAATCAGGTTCTCTACCAACTGGGCTTCTGGCCGTTCCAGCCTGACTGACCGCTACACACCCATGTAACTTTGACCTTAAAAACAATTAAGTTTCTTTGTCTAATCATTTGGAACATGTATCAGCAAAGATTTTGTCTGACCCGTGCAGATTGCTAAGAGATGGATGAAAGCACAAACAGACACACACAATGCTATATACCATAATACTATAGGTCTATAATGGGGGCATATAAAAATGGAAATTTCTGCCAAATCAGCAACTGCAGCAGGATTCGTATACACACAAGTGATATTCTTAGTGCTGTAAATGTGTGCGTGTTATCTGAATGTAAAACAGTCATCTTATCAAGTCTGTAGATTCGTCTGCTTGTATTTTGCTCCATCAATGCAAAAAAATACTTGTGGTGGTTAAATATCATTTTAGGAGATTTCCAGGGAAGGAGATTTGTACCAAATATTTTGCTCACCAGCGCCTTTTGGTTTAGTCATATACATATATTGGAAGTGTGCATCCTTTATTTTGCATCCGTCAGGAAACAGGAGGCTCTAAGAGCCTGACCAGTCAGTCAATACAACTCAGAGCCCGACCAGTAACTGTCACCAGTCAGTCAATACAACTCAGAGCCTGACCAGTAACTGTCACCAGTCAGTCAATACAACTCAGAGCCTGACCAGTAACTGTGACCTGTCAGTCAATACAACTCAGAGCCCGACCAGTAACTGTCACCAGTCAGTCAATACAACTCAGGGCCTGACCAGTAACTGTGACCTGTCAGTCAATACAACTCAGAGCCTGACCAGTAATTGTGACCAGTCAGTCAATACAACTCAGAGCCTGACCAGCAACTGTGACCAGTCAGTCAATACAACTCAGAGCCTGACCAGTAACTGTCACCAGTCAGTCAATACAACTCAGGGTTAAATACCAGTAACTGTCACCAGTCAGTCAATACAACTCAGAGCCTGACCAGTAACTGTCACCAATCAGTCAATACAACTCAGAGCCTGACCAGTAACTGTCACCAGTCAGTCAATACAACTCAGGGTTAAATACCAGTAACTGTCACCAGTCAGTCAATACAACTCAGAGCCTGACCAGTCAGTCAATACAACTCAGAGCCTGACCAGTAACTGTCACCAGTCAGTCAATACAACTCAGAGCCTGACCAGTAATTGTGACCAGTCAGTCAATACAACTCAGAGCCTGACCAGTCAGTCAATACAACTCAGAGCCTGACCAGTAACTGTCACCAGTCAGTCAATACAACTCAGGGTTAAATACCAGTAACTGTCACCAGTCAGTCAATACAACTCAGAGCCTGACCAGTCAGTCAATACAACTCAGAGCCTGACCAGTAACTGTCACCAGTCAGTCAATACAACTCAGAGCCTGACCAGTAATTGTGACCAGTCAGTCAATACAACTCAGAGCCTGACCAGTCAGTCAATACAACTCAGAGCCTGACCAGTAACTGTCACCAGTCAGTCAATACAACTCAGAGCCTGACCAGTAACTGTCACCAGTCAGTCAATACAACTCAGAGCCTGACCAGTAACTGACCAGTCAGTCAATACAACTCAGAGCCTGACCAGTCAGTCAATACAACTCAGAGCCTGACCAGTAACTGTCACCAGTCAGTCAATACAACTCAGAGGCTGACCAGTAACTGTCACCAGTCAGTCAATACAACTCAGAGCCTGACCAGTAACTGTCACCAGTCAGTCAATACAACTCAGAGCCTGACCAGTAACTGTCACCAGTCAGTCAATACAACTCAGAGCCTGACCAGTAACTGTCACCAGTCAGTCAATACAACTCAGAGGCTGACCAGTAACTGTCACCAGTCAGTCAATACAACTCAGAGCCTGACCAGTAACTGTCACCAGTCAGTCAATACAACTCGGAGCCTGACCAGTAACTGTGACTAGTCAGTCAATACAACTCAGAGCCTGACCAGTAACTGTCACCAGTCAGTCAATACAACTCAGAGCCTGACCAGTAACTGTCACCAGTCAGTCAATACAACTCAGAGCCTGACCAGTAACTGTGACCTGTCAGTCAATACAACTCAGAGCCTGACCAGTAACTGTCACCAGTCAGTCAATACAACTCAGGGTTAAATACCATGGTTATGCCTCAAATAGCAGTGAGTACTGTGTATGATGTTAGATTAAGGAGGACTAACACTAAGCTAGCGAGTATGTACAATAACATTTTAAAATTGAAAACTTTCAAATTTACTTTATCTAGTCAAAAAATGCAGTTTTAGTAGAAAGCAATTATCTTAAAAAATTTAATACCTGCTGGACTTGAACAAAAAATATACATTTCAGCAGTCAACATGATAACCTACTGAGTTAGGGAATTAAATTGAAAAGGAATATACTAATATTGGTGACATTTATATTTCCATTCATGTTTTATAAGGAAGTCAGCCATTATGATGGTGTAGCATTAACCTCCTTAAACACAGATCGTACCATCATTTGAAGGGAATTTTCTGGTGATATTAGTTAAAAATATGATAATCTATTAAAAAAAATTGTGAAACTCTTATGTGCAGCAATTAACAAGTAATATACGCTCTGTACATGAATCCATTCATCAATACATGTACATCTGAATCCATTCATCAATACACATACATCTGCATCCATTCATCAATACACATACACCTGAATCCATTCATCAATACACATACACCTGAATCCATTCATCAATACACATGAATCCATTCATCAATACACATACACCTGAATCCATTCATCAATACACATGAATCCATTCATCAATACACATACACCTGAATCCATTCATCAATACACCTGAATCCATTCATCAATACACATACACCTGAATCCATTCATCAATACACGTACACCTGAATCCATTCATCAATACATGTACACCTGAATCCATTCATCAATACACGCACCCCTGAATCCATTCATCAATACACGTACAACTTGGGCAAGCAGTACAAGTGTTTTAATTCATAAAACAAATATACATACCATTCAATGGTAATACTATGTAGTCTTTAACCATACAATATATCAAAATAGAATAAATCAAATAAAGTCAACAAATGCCCACACTTTATTACTCATCTGCAAATCCCTCCTCCCACAAATACACGAACCTCCCACAAATACACGGAATTCAGTGCCTGGTGTATACAAAGTAACAAATCCCTCCTCCCACAAATACACCAACCTCTAATTACATAATAAGACAGCACATTATGCTACAGATGTGTAGAAGAACATATGTTACAGAAGCGTACATGAATTCAGCGTCTGGTGTATACAAAGTAATAAATATTTCATTTAAAAGTCGTAATAAGAAAAGAAAACAATTCTCAGACATTTTCATCACAAGCAAGACAATAGCATGTAAGCCTACAATATAAATAGCATAATTTAATACCTCAGTCATGTAAATGTGCTTCCAATACTTTTTTTTTTACAAATATGAATTTTCTGTAGTTTTAAATTAAATCACACAACAAACAAAACAACCTGTAACACATTTACTCCGGCCTCTAAACGAGAAATATCCAGAAACAGGAAGTGAATATATTGATGGGTGCAAGTCATGGTATTTGAGATATCGACGTTCGAGATACTGAAGTTCAACTGTATCTTATTGATACACCCCAGAGACACAGAGGTTTAAGTTTATTCACAATGACAACAGCACTGTGGATCAAATAAAAGATTACAGTCAAAAGTATATCACACCTTTCATCATAAAGAGCGTGATACTCTAGTCAAAAATCATGCAAAATATACAGTCACCAATCAAAACCCAGTTACACAAAACCTGATTAAATTCAACTGACAGTTGAAAGTAAAGCTATATAATTGTAAGAAATACAGTATAATAGTTAATTGCCCATCTATAAAAATTTAACCAGTAACTTTTGTGAAATTATTGAATTTCTACAGATATAGGTAGGCTTCACTATACATAAGCACTTTGTTTAGTATCATGACATGTAATCACACCAGCTGTAAAAAAGAAAGGGCACCAAAATATCCCCTTGTCTGATGCCAATAAAGTGGTAAAGGTTTACATACCATATATATTCATATAGAAATACAATGGTTACTTAATTAATTTCCGTGCATTTTCATTGTACATTCTTAAAACGTCAATCTTACGAGACAAATTCAGATCACACCTATTAATTTTTAACGGAGGTGTGTCACAGAAGAGAGGATGCATTACACTACTGGGGATATATAATTCTAAATGTCAAGTTGATTCTGGGACCTTTATCATGGTATTCACGCGGTACTCGATGCTGAAAATACAAAGCAATATCAATGAGATTTGGCATTTATATTTGCAAATAAAAGATTAAGTTCACAAGTTACACTTTAATGACACATGAGAAAAAACAAGAGGCCTTTGGGCCACATCACTCACCTGAGTTACCTTGGCCCATATTTAAAGATTTTCCCTATATATATTTGATCCCCTATTGTGGCCCCATCCCACCCCCAGGGGCCATGCTTTTTACAAACTTGAATCCACACTATGTCAGGAAGCTGCCATGTAAATTTGAACTTGTCTGGCCCAGTGGTTCTTGAGTAAACGATTTTTAAATGACCCCACCTTATTTTGAATTTTTGTGATTATCGCCCCTTCAAATGGGGTATAGCCCTTGAATCCCCCTCACCTAAGAATGATTCGTGTCAAGTTTGGTTGAAATTGACCAGGTGGTTCTGAGGGAAATGAAAATGTGAAAAGTTTATGACAACAACGACGGCGGCGCCAATGACAGGCAATGGAAAATTTTGATCAGAAAAGCTCACTTGAGCCTTCGGCTGAGGTGAGCTAAGAATTACAATGTAAGACTGATCACATCAATTTAGACATTTACCTGCCAATCTGTCTGTGAGGCTCCCTCCATTATCAGAAGTGACCCATGCATCAGAGGAACTTTTATATGTTCCATGTATGTGTAATCACCATTCTCCTCCTGCAAATTATGCGATTACACGTACTGTACAAATAAATTACACAAACTGTACAAATAAATTACACAAACTGTACAGATGTATTACACACACTAATGTATTACACGTACTGTACAAATAAATCACACAAACTGTACAAACGTATTGCACATACAAATAAATTACACATACTTTACAATGTAAGAAAGCAGAAGTGAGCAAGCTCACATAACCCCACGCTCCAACATTGCTTGACAATGCCTCACAAAATGAATGGTAATGCTATGCATTACTGCAAGAAGAGGACAGACGGGCTTGGAATTCTAAGTTTAAAAGGGGCATAACTCCAAGAAAAATTATTGAATCAGAATTTCCTCGAAATATGCACATCTATACAATGTGTCCTATTTAACTACAAAGTTTCACGAAATTCTGTTGAGTGGTCTCTGAGGAGTTGAGCTGACAAAAAAGGACTGACAGACGAGTCAAAAACATTATATCCTCTGCAACTTTGTTGCGTGGGGTATAAATATTGTAGCGGTCAGCCGGGTTCGATCGCTGGTGACCAGTTAGCTCAGTTGGTAGAGCACGACTAAAGATTCGGGGGCCCGGGTTCGAATCCCGGTCTGGTCTGTTGCATTTTCTCTCTACCTGTTACATTTGATCCTGGTCACGGCACCAAAAATGTAATGGGAACCATTTTGACTATGGCAGCAAAGTGTACCAAGTCTGCCCAAAATATGCAGTATTATACTATAATAAATTAACTGTTAAAATTTCAAACTGCCTTTCTATTTCAAGGTGTTGATCATAATCTGGGAGTCTCAGTACCTGGTTTGAATAAAACAGGACCAGTCATTGTACATTTGCATATTTAGTGGGCTGGGTCTGTTCCTTAGTATTACGTCATAAAGTTTAAAGTAATTTTACCATTCATTTATACTTTGGGCAGACTTGGTACACTTTTTTGGCCATAGTAAAAATGGTTCCCATTACAATATATTACAACATACTGGTACTGTACAAATATATTACACATACTGTAATAATCTATTACAGAATTAATATAATGAGGCTCCTATTTCATGGATAACTCCTAACACAAATCTGTAAACTTGATGAACAACAATTTACAAAGTTCTTAAATGTATTGCAATTTAGACCTCCATCTTACTGTCAAATATCATCGATATTATATACCATGAAAATTATTTCAAAAATTTTATTGAAAAAAAGTTTCGGGGCTGATGTAAACAGTAAATTATCTGCAATATAATCTGGTCTGATTCTGGGGCTGATGTAACAGTAAATTATCTATAATTTGGTCTGATTATGGGGAATTTAGCGAATAATTTGGCTGATTCTGGGGGGGGGGGGGGGGGGTGTAACAGTGAATTAGTTGTACTATAATTTGGTCTGATTTAAAACAAATACATGATGAACTCTTACAGGAGGAGGTTTTTTTCTGAGTTCAAAGTTCCTCGTATCTCCAAAAGACAGCGATGCGATTGTTGGTTCTGGTCCAAGAGAAAGTTCATCATCTGAATGCCAGGCCACAGAGTCATGCCCATCACGATAAAGGTTTGCAAGCATTGAATTGAAGTGGATTCCCGTTACTTCTTCCAGACGATCCTTAAGCATGGTCAGGGTGGGGTGCCACTGTAGAACGATGAAAACAATGACATGATTGTGACACACGTACAGCTGGTGAAAATTTCCTGGATCCTCCACATTAGATGTTGGATCTCAACACACTGTATAAGACTCTGAAAGTCTTTATAATAATTCATAGTTTTGCCATTTTATTGTTCCCAACTCTCATGTAAAGGTAAGGACCTATTAGAATAAGCGTTGTTCCAATGATCGATTATAATAAAAAATTGATCGATTATTTTATTCCTAACAACAATCAATTAATTTTTTTCAATAGTTGATCTTTTGAAATGTGTCTCAGTTTTCTATAATATAATAAAACATCATTAAAACATTTGAAAATCAGGATCATTTAATTGAATACAAATATTTAATATCTTCTGAACTATTTAAGTAACCTAGATTATGTTAAGAAACGGCAACAATTTCACATCAGACACAATATATAAACAAATATTTACAAGTTAATTTGAATAAGAAAGTTGTTAATTATTTATATAATAATTAACATATATATTACAGATAATAAACTGATTAAAATCAATAATCACAACGAAAAGCTTGTCCGATTATTCTTAATTTATTCTATTTTTCATTCATTTCTAACACTAGCATTCATCCTCTCTATCTAGATAACAACCCCCCTTTTGTGTCCGGGGTGTGCACAGTTCATGTTTGAATTCAGATTCTGGTCTGGTGGTTGTAAAACTTTTATTGTACTCATACTCGTCTTCGCTAGCCAAGGGTGACGCTCCATGGTGTTTCTTTTACACGGTGTCTTTTACACGGTGTGTCTTTTACACGGTGTGTCTTTTACACAGTGTCTTTTACACGGTGTTTCTTTGACACGGTGTTTCTTTTATATGGTGTTTCTTTCACACGGTGTTTCTTTTACACCGTGGAGCATCACCCTTGGCTAGCGAAGATGACTCATACTCAAACTAAGCCATGTCTGTTTTGAGAACAACTCTGAGCAAACCCCCAGCATATTCAAACAAGAGGTACTGTGAGCAATGCTCACTAAGAATACCCCCCGCTTACCCCAATCTCCCAAAGGGTGTTGGTAATAGGTATAAACTACCTCTTTTCTGAGTGTAAAAAACAAATGGCATGACAAACCGAACCATATTGCTACTTCGATGTCCAGTGCGCATGACATTTGACCTTTTGACCCCAAAATCGATAGGGAACATCTTCATCCCATGGGTAGTCCATATGTATGATATGGTGCATACCTGTGACAGAACTGTCATGCCACAACTGGAGATTTGAAAATTTTCAGCTGGAGTTTTGGTCTGATAACTGGAGATTTTTTATCGACATTTTTTTTTTACTGTTTTTGTGTGTTCATTGGCTAATGAAATCATGCTACTAGTAGTTTTTTTTTGTGTTACAAGTGTCTGAGTTCATAATCATCAGATCCTTTTTGTGTTGAGAACATTGATAAATCCTTTTTTGTGTTAAGAACATTGATAATTCTTAAGTCAATACCTTAAAAACCACAATTAAATGGAAAAAAAACTTGTTATATTTATATATTTATTACAGAGATAACAAGTTATAACAATTATCACACTAAAATATTTGTATAATCAATACATTACCAATGGCTACGAAGTCTTCCAGAATGCTTAATTCAGAATTACAAGCAAAGTAGAATAAGCTGAACTGATTTATAATAAATACAGGAGGGTTGTTTTGAATGAACAAGTGAAACACAGGGGAAATTTTACTATTCTATTCCTAGTTTGAATTAAAAGGGTAATATGAAACTAGAAAACTGGAATGAAATTTAGTTAGCGTACCAAACAATAACAAATGTTCACTTTCGGTAAGTGCAACACACTTATGGTAAACCAGATGGAATGATTTTATAAAACAAGTTGCAAAGTAACAACAGAAAATGCAAGTCAGCTGATCAAAGTATAAATATATTAAACTTTAATGAATATCCCGGGATAAAAAAAAACCTGAAAAAGAATGGACGGGTAAATATACCGTCAATTTATCTGTATCTCAAATGCTGAGGTGAAATAAACAACAAATACTTATGAAATAAATGGAATTAAACACGAAATTGTGAGGTTTGTTTTGACCGGAAACACTTTCAGTTACACAAATATTGCGAAGCTCGAGCTCGATCGGAAATACGTAATTAAAAAAAAAAAAGACTTTCGATTGTCTCGGGGTTTTTCCTTATCAATATTGAAAAATAGCGCTCAGAAAATTTTTGTTGTTGAAAATTTGAAATGACGGAAGATTTTACATTTTAACGGAAGGAACGGAAGAGGGGCTCAAATTCGGAAGATTTTGTCTTCCAACGGAAGAATCACAGGTCTGATGGTGACTGTAGGTGAAAAGGATGACGCTTTAGAGCCCGGAAACCATATTGCTACTTCAATGTCCAGTGCGCTTGACTTTTGATCTTTTGACCCCAAAATCGATAGGGAACATCTTCATCCCATGGGTAGTCCATATATATGATATGGTGACGGTAGGTGAAAAGGATAATGCTTTAGAGCCCGGAAACCATTGCGTCTACAGACGGACGGACAGACAGACGGACAACCCGATTCCAGTATACCCCCCCCCACAACTTGTTGCGGGGGGGGTATAAAAATCATGTGCATGTACTCCCTTTGAGTTTGAGAATGATTTTATTAAAGTTTTATAACCTTTTGAGTATGAGTACGATTTAGAGCATGGAGTTTGAGTATAAAACGTGCTCAAAAAAGTTTCATAGCCTCCAGGCCAGAACTCTTCGAGTCTAATTTGAAGTTTTCATACCTCTGGACATTCCTGGTGGGTGAGACCGGAGTATGCATACGGATGATCTCCATACCACGCAGTCAGTCTCGGCTGCAAGAAAGATTCCCCCGTCTTTTTGACATCCGTTCTTTGTTTCCATGGTAACTCATGATACAGAATATCGTAAATTGCATTTCCTTCTTCAGGGTCAATAAAGATAGGAAAAAACCTCAGTCTATAAAATCAGACAATGAGAAGTTACTACAACCTGCAAGCTGTGAGACAACTTGTAACTGTGAGATATACCTGATAAATGTGGATTAATTGTCACTGTGTTGTTAATTATGCATCTTTCCTTTGAAACCATAATTATGTATAGGATTAAATATTCAACATATTCAGTATTATCATCGCAATTCACCTTTGAATTAGAACGCTTTGCCCGATATACTATTGCGTTGTGTGACGGCACAATTGAATTTGTTTGTAATACAATTGTGAAATGCAACAGAAAGTCTCATTGGTCCATATATATAAGTCCGCCCAAATTCCCTTATACGGGAGTAGTCAGCATTTGAAAACATGACGGGAAAAAAACTTCAAAGGAAGACAGAGAAAAAGTTGTATTCTTGTGTTGTTGTCTCATAAATTTAATATCAAAAAAATTCCTAACATATTTTCCTACTATACTTGTGTCCAAACATACCTTCAAATATTTATTAAAGCCCCATACGACCCGAAAACTCGATCACAGCTTTTAATGATTTCATTCGTAGACGTAGCCATGTTAGGTAACCAGTCAATTCGAATCCCGGTTCATTTCCATACTGGCACAATAGCGTCTAGATGTGTACTAATACCCCACAAATATTTTAGCTAAATAGTTTAAATAATATACCACTTCAGTCCTATCAAATGATAATTATTCAAATAGCTAAACTCACGGCAATGTGGCTTTCATTAGGCCTAGTCATGGGCGGCCGCGCCGGCCGGCCTCCATCTAATGGGCTTATGTAGCATTTTCATTAATCAAGAGCTTATTTTACCTTTACAAAAACTGGTACAAAAAATGTTTTAATTTCTATTAATTCGTGTTGATAATACATGAAGAGCGAATACATAACTTACAACCAATTTTATGAATAGATACCAATAGTTCGAATTGACCGGCTACCTAACATGGCTACGTCAACAAACGAAATCATTTGAAGCTGCGAGTTTCCGGGTCGTGTGTGGCTTTAATGAATATTTGAAGGTATGTTTGGACACAAGTATATAGTAGGAAAATATGATTTTTTTATATTGAGTTTATGAGACAGCAACACAAGGATACACAAATATCAGGCCTCAACCATCCGCAGCTTTTTGTGACCCATAAATCGAAGGTTTCTATAAGAGGTGGATCTTTTCAGAGAGCTATGTACAGTTCTCCAGCTACACTGAATCCGCTCGAGAAATCGGCCAATGAAAACTCTTGTTGTATTACATCAAACATGTCATTCAAATTGTTCAATCGTCTCATTCAATTGTGTCGTCACACAACGCAATACTATATCGGGTAAAGCGTTCTAATTCAAAGGTGAATTGTGATAATGGGAACAGTAAGGGTGGAGATAATTTACACGAGAATCTTGTAATCGCGTATTTAGTGTAAATGAATTTCCATATTTACAGTAAATAAAATTCATGCCCTTGACAACTAACCTTGACACTCCCGATGGCTCTGAGCTTATGTCATACACTCCAGTCTTACTGAAATAAAATGCATGGAGAATCATTGTCTCTGACTTAAATATGTTTTAATTTTGTCTGCTCTACCAATAGAGTTAATGAAAGGTTTAACTCACTAGCCAGAGCTAGTGTAGGAAGGCCATATATTGTAAACCAACTAAAAGTGTGTGTGAAAGTTTCGTGACATTGGCCAGAACCTCAGCATTGAGAATTATTATATAGTCACTGCATGTACTGTCAATACTGACAGAGATCCCACGTATGTCATGAACCTGTCCTTTATTGTTTCTTGTACATTTAAAATAATCTCAGTCGTGGAAATCCGTCATCATGAAATAGTTCATCACTAACAAATTATGAAATAAAGCTGCCACGAATAAGAGTTGGTTTATCGTGTTTGACATTACGACATTGGAGTGCCAACACCTGTGGGGCAAAGTTCCATAATGGGCAATCACTTTCACCCATCAGAGAGTATACAAGAGTCCCAAGATGGGAGCCAAATGTAAAAGAAACTGTGCCTCTGCTGAGAACTTGGGGTGACAGTTCGGTGCTCTGACAATCAAACTGGAAGGTTAACGAGGAAAGAATCTCCATACTCCTACAATTTACGTAACACAGTAATAAATACTATAGATACTTTAGTAACATACCTAATAGTTTTTTCTGGAGGAATTGCCCTGTTATCCTGTAATTGAAAATTAAAAGAATCATGATAATGCATTAAAAAAAACCCAACAACAACAAATACCAAACACTGCCATCAATATTATGCAATGCAATGTACTAGTACAGTAAAAAGTTAAAGTACTGAATAGGGCCTATAGTGACTAGACCTAACTAAAGATAAACAGGAAATCTTACATATCTGTCTGCCTCCCCAAATAGATAAATAAATATAACAGTGTATAGTGCATGATGATAAAGCACAAACCTCTTCAGGTTTTTCATAAACAAACTTTCGTTGTACCGGTTGATCGACATTTTTCCCCAGCCAGGCCGGTCCCACTGGCGCTTTCGGCTTATCCCTATCAGAACGCACATTTGTGGGCGCCGCCCACCCGCCCTGGACACGCGCTCTACGCTTTTTAGTGCTGTTCGGAGTACTCATGCCATCCTTCTTGTTGACAAACTGATCACCATGATGACGTCACGTATTCATGTATAAACCGAAGTCGTAAACCGACAAATTCCGGGTACGTTGAATCAGTCCACTGTTGTTTGTTGTGATATTTTTCAGCTTAAAATTTCAACACGAATTCTCTCAATTTATTGCTATTATAATCCCAAAGGTAAAAGGTAAGAATCTTAGAATGCCCCGATGCGGAAATAGAAAAAGAGGCAATTGTTTTCGTCCCGAATTTTCTCTGCATAATCTGAGTAAATCACAATAGCATTTTATAATGTTAATTCCCACGTATTTTTATGTGTCTTTATTTCCTTAAGTAAACGTCACTGTTCAGGAGATGACGTCACTGTTCAGGAGATGACGTCACTGTTCAGGAGATGACGTTATTGTTCAGGTGATGAAGGAGAAGACGTATAATGGAAATAGAACCATGCTTCTGTACAGTATATAGTCTGAGTTGATCAACAGGTTGCGAACACTTCCCCTATACAGGGCTTGAAGCTAACTTTTTATGTCACCAGTCCAGCCGGACTGATGGGGTATAATTTCAACCAGTCCGTAGAAAAATTTACCAGTCCAACAAAGTTTTCCAGAAATAATTTAACATATTTAATTTCGTTAATGTTATCAAAATGAAATTTAGCTCAATATGTCTCAGACAATATTGTAACACTTAAATGTGGGATTTATATTTACGAATCAGATTCGTCTAATATCTACAGATCGAAGCATGCCCAATGTGTGTATAAGATTTCATAAGTATATGCTTTAGAAAATTAACCAGTCCCACCGGACTGATTAAAACAAATGTCAGTCAGTCCGTCAGACAGACTGACGGGCATATGTTAATTTCGAGCCCTGCTATAGCGAGATATTCTCACTAAAACGCGATTATCCCTCTCTAGCGAGAATAAATATATCGCGTACAACAGAGAAAAACTCCCGCGGAGTACATCTTTTCGTGATTCACGTGAAAAGAAGAAAAAGTGCTAAAATGTTTGATACTTCTGCAAATATACGAATCAAAACAAAAACACTCATGATGTGTATTGGATTTCAGACTGATGCTTCCCTCTTACGCAGCAACTTTGATATGCAATTTCATTGCTATGTTGTCAATTTCATAGAAACAATTCGCATCATGTGCATGTCGCACTTATTCTGCGTTGCACGGGATTTGCCATTATTTTCAATAAAGACGCCAAAACTCCTGTTTATGGCAATGTTTATTTCTCGCTAAAGAGGGATAATCGCGTTTTAGCGAGAATATCTCGCTATAGGGGAAGTGTTCCCAACCTGATCAAGGTGTACTGGTGGTGTACGTGTTAATCCGAGATTCCTCTTGCTCTTACCCCATCTTCTATATTGTGACGGATTAGTGGTGTGTCAGTTCACAACATAGCAGGCCCCCGATCTCTGTATAGATCCCATCAGACGTCATCCTATAACTGTCTTCATGTCATACCTCAGAACATTTCCCTGAGTTTTTAATTTTCAACTTTCTGTTTTACTTGTAAATGATATGATTTATTGACCAATTATGGACCCTAATTTAAAAAAATAAACATTTATTCGGTATATACATGTATACAAACAAACATACATAAATACCAAGGATAACCATGAAAGCTGGAAAGCTAAAAATTTCGATTTCTAGTCAACTCGTACCCTGACCGACTCGTACCCAGGTCAATTCGTACCCCATAGGTCAACTCGTACACAAAAGGCAAAAGTCATCTCGTACCCAAGAATCTGCCCATAATGCAATATATCTATGCGCATATAAGTGACATATCGCTTAATAGGTACGGGTTGTCATCAATTGAAGAGGAGGAGTCAACTCGTAACCAGATTCTTGGGTACGAGTTGACTTTTACCTTTTGGGTACGAGTTGACCTATTAGGTACGAGTTGACCTGGGTACGAGTCGGTCAGGGTATGAGTTGACTTGACTCCAAAATTTCCAATGGGGTCTTTTCATGCACTGATGTTTGCGCTAGGGGGTCATTTATGTGGGAGGAAACCAGAGTACCTGGAGGAAACCCACGTGTCCGAGTTGGTGACCGCCATACCCCTCTCACATACAACCACTGCCGATCACAGGGATCGAACTTGGGTCACAGCGGTGAGAAGTGAGAGCGCTACCTCTGCGCTGGCCGGACATCGTCAAGGGGCAATAATTACATGAGAGAACATTATGATGAAGTATACCTGTATTAGTGTAGTGGTCAGATTAGTTTGAATACCTGGGATCTGATGAGAGTGGTCAGATTAGTTTGAATACCAGGGATCAGATGAGATAGTTAAGTTGGCAGAGATTCAGTCTGACTGCAAGATAGTCAGGGATCACAAATTTGTCTCTTCAGACCAGATGATGAGATACAAATGAACACCAATACCTCGAATACCAATATCTCGAATACCAATACCTCGAATACCAATATCTCGAAAACCATTATCTCGAAAACCAATACCTTGAATACCAATACCTCGAATACCAATATCTCAAACACCAATATCTCGAATACCAATACCTCGAATACCAATATCTCGAAAACCATTATCTCGAAAACCAATACCTTGAATACCAATATCTCTAAAACCATTATCTCGAAAACCAATACCTCGAATACCAATATCTCGAACACCATTATCTCGAAAACCAATACCTCAAACACCATTATCTTGAAAACCAATATATTCGAACACCATTATCTCGAAAACCGATACCTCAAACACTCTCGAACGAAGGTGATCAATTAGAAACATTAGGCAATATATTTATTGATAATAAATCAATAAAATTCTGTTTTCAAGATGATCACTTGATTGCTGTGACAGAATGGGGGCAGACCAGAGCACACAGCAGCTACCTGCAGGGGCCCCGGGGAGCTCCCTCCGATCGCAGAGGGACGAGGACATCCCATATACATCTTTTGCCATCAGCAAACCCATAGACTCTAGTAAGTACAGGTTACCAAGGTTACCAAGCACCAGTACAAACCCATAGACTCCAGTAAGTACAGGTTACCAAGGTTACCAAGCACCAGTACAAACCTACAGATTCCAGTAAGTACAAGTTACCAAGGTTACCAAGCACTAGTACAAACCCATAGACTCCAGTAAGTACAGGTTACCAAGGTTACCAAGCACCAGTACAAACCTACAGATTCCAGTAAGTACAAGTTACCAAGGTTACTGTAAATTCCTGAATAAACGTGAGGAATTTATTTTTGCGTAATTTCACGAGAAGCATCATTCGCAAATAAGAATGACTCACTTTAATTTTTGTATTGCTGAAAAACATGTAAAGAATCATGATCAACAGAACACTTAGGAATTTATATACGAGTCATTTCACGATATTAAGTAAATCATTATAAGTGTGTTTACTGTAACCATGTTTTACTGTAAGCATGAATTCATTATAAGTGTGTACGATGTAACCATGTTTTACTGTAAGGGTGAATTCATTATAAGTGCGTTCAATACAACCTTTTCTTACTGTAAGGGTGAATTCATTATAAGTGTGTACGATGTAACCATGTTTTACTGTAAATCGATATCTCCCTGGTGCAGTTTTTTTATGCTGCCACTTTTCTCAGTTTGATGGATATACATGCTATATTTGATTAATGGCATTCTTTACATTTCTTCTCTCATTTCTTGGATACATTTTTTCTCTCGTTTCTTGGATACATTTTTTCTCTCGTTTCTTGGATACATTTCATCCCTGTCCTGATTACAGAGGCAGCCTAGCTATGTGTAATATCATTGTAATGTCTGAGGCAGCCTAGCTATGTGTAATATCATTGTAATGTCTGAGCACTTTATCACAGCCGTAGTGTTACATTCTGATGTCCTTTTCCAGATTCTCCAAGACTCTCCCCACGGACTGTCCAATCATCCACCATGAAATCCCGACCCCCAAATCCGAAAGACAGAGAACCCAAGGAGTCAGGGCCACCGAAACATGACATTGTTGTTGTTACTGATGGCAACGTGATCGAGAAAGACCCTGACCCAGAACTAACAAAGATGAACACAATTCCTGTATTTTATCCCATCATGCGTGGTTCACTGAACATTCCAACCAGCTCTCGTGACCTTGACCTTTTAGATAAAATGGGTCACGAACAGTTGCTGTTTTTGTGTGTCAGATACCAGGAACATTTAAAACAATTGGCTGAGTCAGTGGCTTTTGACCAGAATGCATTGTGTGTTAGAATTAAAGAGGTAAGCTGTTCAAGAATCTGGCAACAAGCATTCTCAAACACACAAAATTATAGTAATATTCATTAGAGGTCAAGTCTGGGGCTCTCTCTGATCTGTACTCCGGGGTATTCATAGATTTGTAGAACAGGGACCATTTTCATGGTTGCTTGGTTTCTCGTTTGTTTTACGTTCTGTCGAGAATTTTTCACTCATATTGAGATATCAAAAGCTCTAGGTGAAGTACCACACATTTAGACCTATGTTAGACCTATGCTTAGTTAATGATTTGGTGTAGAGCAGGTGCATGTAAAAAGCATGACTTTACTGTGATGTAGGACAACTGTATCTAAAAAAAAAAAAAAAAGCATGACTTCACTGTGATAGTACTTGTGTTTGTAGATTGACTGTGCAATACAACTGTTACTCGGCGTGATGCAGGACAAACAGAAGAAATATCACAAACACGCTGACCAGTTTCAGCGGATATCGGAGACTCTCTCCATTCTTAATCGGGTCAAGGACAACATGCAGAGTCTGGTCCCCAAGATGGAGCATCTGAACGAGATGTTGCCTGCAGACAGGCGACTGGAGCCGCTGAATCTGAAGAGCCAGTTATTAGAGAGGGATTGTGACGAAGAACTTGGGAACCAGTAAAACTTGGAACCAGTTTAGGAAGTGTGATTTGTCTCGCTTAACTTATATATATAAAAAAGAAAGGAAGTTTAAGTTGTCATTTAATCGCCATTTTTGAAATTGTTTGAATCTTGATGTTATATGAAAGACTTTTACATTTTGAATTTATCAAATTTATGTGAAATTTCTGATTGATGGAAATTGAATTTCATGAGATTGCGAAAATAATGCTATATTAGGTGAATATGTAACATTAAACATGATAGAAAACCATTTTCAGTTAGTGGAAGACTATCCAAATTTTTAACAGCTCAGTGGCATATATATTGAATTTGTGAATTAACTTGTCCATTTTTTTATTCTCATTGTGGGTTGATATGACCACATGACACTAATGCAAATCTCAATGATACTATAGGACAATGACATCAGTGTGACATCATAATACCCAACGACCAATCGTGTTATAGGATAATGACATCATAATACCCAACGACCAATCGTGTCGATATCACAATGCTTTAACTACATTCAGTGAAACAATCCTGGTTATTGCGTGTAACATCCTGTTGCCTTGCAAGCACAGAAAATTTTAGGAGATCTATATAGTATAACATACTATGATATCTGTGAAACATGTTATCAATTTTAAAAATTTGAATAGTTTCCCTGCACTATTCATTATAGTTATTTGTTTTCAGGCGTGTATGTATACATAGCATTTTAGGATTTATTGATGTGTAAATTCTCATTTAGCTTTGTTTTTATCCAATCAAAACAATTGTAATAAATAACATTGGAATTATACTAGGATATCTGTGAAACATGTAAGTATAGGCATGTAATGATTAAGTTTTTGATAATTTAAAACAGAACGGGCCTATAGAAAAATTCTTGTAATTAGTGAACACAAGATTTTCAATAAAGTAACAAGGTTTAACATGAAATGAGTTTAATGCATGATAGAGAAGATGTTTCTTTTCTTTTTTGATTTTTGGGAATGCATGTAGGATATAAATGGACACATTTGATTGAAGGTTTGTAAGGGGTAAGCATTAATTGTACAACATACAAACATTGATTGTAATCTGTAGCCTCGGCATTCACATGTATTTTAATTTTAATTGTCATTCATCTGTCATTAAAGACAGGAATATAAGGTTTGAATGTAGTAGATTGTTGTTCGATACGGAGAATGTAGACATTTTGTTTTTCATCTGATGGGCAGAATAGTCATTTCTCCTGTGCTCCAGTCATTGAATTAGGAACTGAAGTTTGTAGACATTGTTTACTGTAGATGTAGTTCATAAACATTGTAATTGTGTGTGTAATTGTTAAGTGTGTCGGTATGAATGAAAATAAGAAATTTCTTTTGTGATTCTTAAAAATTCAAGAAATATGTGAGTTTTGTGTTCAGTGTTCTCTGTTGTTAACAGAGTAAATACATGTGCTGGTGTTAAAAGGAAAAAGCAGATGTCATTATGAATTAATTGAGTGGTTTAACTTGTATTGTACATGGATTATATTAAACTGATTCTGATTTTGTAACACTGTGTCATTGCCCTGATCACAACACCTGGATTCTGGGAGAGTTGTCTTTCCCTTGTACAGTGTTGCAAGTAAAAAATTAAATGGAAACCAATGTTTAGTAAAAAGTATCTTTTATTAAGAAATGTTTCTGTTAGATTTTAGAACACAAGAAAATCTGCATTTGTAAATAAGATGGAAAAGAAAACAAACAGCGTAGGACACGAGGAGAACCAGTTTTTAGCTGTGTTCCACGGGTAATGAAGGATACCAGTTTATATGTCTGAATAGCTAGGAAAAGTAGGTCTTGATTGTCCCCTTGATTATGACATCACAGAGGAGGCATTTTCGGACTGCTGGTCCGCATTCTCTACAGCAGATGAGATGGCCGCACGGCAGGAAGGCGATTCCCACTTCCTGTGTGAAACACACTTTACACAGCAGAGTGGATGTCAGGGAAGACAACTCTGTCTGTAGTATCTGAACCTCTACAAAAATATCTGTACCATGAACATTAGGTCATAATGATTGTTTTAAAGAAATGCCATAAATGAGTGGAAAGGATAAAAATCCACAGAGGTCCATCAAATCAATACGACAAAATAAAGAAACGCCATAAATGCTTGGAAAGGATAAAAATCCACAGAGGTCCATGGAATCAATACGACAAAATTCATGAAATGTGTTGGAAAATTCATAATTGCAGATCTTAGTATAATTATCTAGAAGCGTGGAAATTTTGTAAATAACTTTTAAATTTTATACAAAGTTAAAAAACTGGAGACCAACACCCTGAGGTTAAAATTTCGGAAGATTCTCACGAGTGGATACCACGTGACATTCAACAGAGTCTGCATCCAAAGTAAAAACTTGAAGATAAAAAACAGATCACCAAATGTGTCTAAAAGTTTGGTGGGAAAATACTAATTACATCAAATACTAATTACATCAAATACTAATTACATCAAATTGAAAATACTAATTACATCAAATACTAATTACATCAAATTGAAAATACTAATTACATGTACATCAAATTGGAAATTAAATAAAATCAAAGCTGCTTGCCATCCTTTTGGCACATGTTTTAAGTAGAACTTTATTATACAATCTTATCAATTGCAAATTCAATTCCTTTTAATCATAATCTTATACCAGTGGAGCTTTGTGATAAGGAATTAGTTGAAACCTTACACCTGTGAAGATTTGTAATGAGGAAGTAGTTGAACCTTATACCTGTGAAGCTTTGTGATGAGGAAGTAGGTAAAATTTTATACCCATGGAGCGTTGTGATGAGGAAGTAGGTAAAATTTTATACCTGTGAAGCTTTGTGATGAGGAAGTAGGTAAAATTTTATACCTGTGAAGCTTTGTGATGAGGAAGTAGGTAAAATTTTATACCTGTGAAGCTTTGTGATGAGGAAGTAGGTAAAATTTTATACCCGTGGAGCTTTGTGATGAGGAAGTAGTTGAACCTTATATCTGTGAAGATTTGTGATGAGGAAGTAGTTGAAATTTTATACCTATAGAGCTTTGTGATGAGGAAGTAGTTGAAACCTTACACCTGTGAAGATTTGTAATGAGGAAGTAGTTGAACCTTATACCTGTGAAGCTTTGTGATGAGGAAGTAGGTAAAATTTTATACCTATGAAGCTTTGTAATGAGGAAGTAATTGAACCTTATACCTGTGCAGCTTTGTGATGAGGAAGTAGGTAAAATTTTATACCTGTGGAGCGTTGTGATGAGGAAGTAGGTAAAATTTTATACCTGTGGAGCTTTGTGATGAGGAAGTAGGTAAAATTTTATACCTGTGGAACTTTGTGATGAGGAAGTAGGTAAAATTTTATACCTGTGGAACTTTGTGATGAAGGAGTAGACCTATTCTGATGATCCTCATTATCTTCCTCCATTATCTCTATCAAGTCCTCGGCCTTCATCGGTAGCTTGTACCCAACTGTAGGGATAAACTTCACATTTAATGTACAGGAATTAAATTGTAATTATCAATTGCTAATTAGAGGAATAGAATACATACATTCGTACAATAGTATATTTATACTATATTATATAAAGTATGCGTGCGTGTTCTTAGACCGTATTGTCCATTATATCTTTATATATGTACACAATTGATATGATGCAGAGTCCTTTGTGGTCATATTGTACAAAAATCCCTACCCAAATCTCGGCGGTGTTCCCACATACTAATGGCAGATTGAATTCTCTGCTGCGGGTACCCCTCCTCCTTCAGAAGATCGACTATCACTTGTTTCTCTAGACCCTGCCCTGGAAATGAGAAACTACGTTGTCCTGATTACAAAGTAACAACATGTTTTATGAAAGAAGCATAAAATGACACTATCAATTTTATTACAAAACTTCTCATTGGTTACTTTTAGATTTATTATCAAATCACATTACAGGTAACATAAAATGACACTATCAATCTGCCTGGAACTATTTCCGAAATAATTTCAAATGAATTCGTTTTCTCTGCTAGGTAATACATGCAAGGTGAAGATAACGGACAGTGATCAATCGCATAACCCCTATAAGCAATGCAAAATAGAGTTAGGCAAACACGGACCCCTGGATATACCAGAGGTGCAATCAGGTGTCTAGGAGGAGTAAGAACCCCCTATCGACCGGTCACACCCGCTATGAGCCCTATATATTGATCAGGTAAACAGAGTTATCCGTAGTCAAAACCTGTGTGCCAAGAACGGCCTCACAATCAGCATATGTATAATATTAGATAAGCCTTTTCCTCTACAGCCAATATGCAAAAACTTATTGTTAAAATGCTATTACCTGTTGGTCCACAGACTGGAACAAAATCCTGAAATATGAAAAATTGTATGGCTCAGAATGATTGTTACATTTACTATAGAAAACACACTGAGTAAATGTTGGCGGGCAGCAGTTTATTGCACACAACCCCAAATCTGTAAAAGGCCATTCTGTGTCCTGAAAGTGACTGTTACATATTCAATTCATAAATCAATTTTCTTGAAGAACAAGACATTCTTTTCATAATGTTAATTTGTTGCAGGGAATGCTGAATAGGTAGATATATCTCTCTGCTGTTTGAACTGGTGAATTTACCAGTAATATCCTGTAAAACTGACTCGAACATGATTCTCCGAGATCGTAAAAGGCCTATGGTTTGGTTTGTTAAAAAAGAAAATATCGATATAGCAGTATGAAATTGAAGCTTTGATGAGAACTGATTTCTGCCTCCATGTGTATGTTGCTTGCAAGATTTGGATCACTTTCATAACGAAAACCACGTGACTGAAATTCAGATGTGCACTTTGACAATCTCTCTTACAGACTCGCTATGAAGATATTTTTTCTTACATCCGGTTGAGTTTTGCGCTGTATTATAGAAACATACTCCTCTCCTTGAACGTTCCTTACAAAGGCACAGCGTGGGAACCACCTCGCGTGCTCCTCCCAAGGGATGTCAGCCCTCTCCCAGTTTTTCAGTCCGCCACCACAGAAGAAGCACCGTACATAGTCATTGTGTCCTTCATAAAATACAAACGAATACTTGAGAAATCAATCAACATTGATCCAGGTTGTGGTTTCCACTTGACTACCACTCGACCCCATTCGAATAATCGGGCACCACCCGTCCACATTTATATACCGTAGTAGTTACGGGTGTATTATCAATAAGTATCATTAAAAGATCACGTATCAGATGGCTGGATTGATACAACCTATCAATGGTTCAAATGTTGTCTGACGTGTTTTATATCGATTGTTAGGCTGTGCTTGGCACACTGATTTTGAGTACGAATAACTACATTTATCTGATCAAGATATAGGACTCACGGCGGGTGTGACCGGTCGACAGGGGATGCTTGCTCCTTTTAGAAACTTGATCCCACCTCTAGTATATCCAGGGGCCGTGTTTACCCAACTCTCTATTTTGTATTGCTTATAGGAGTTATGAGATTGATCACTGCTCGTTATCTTCACCTTGCATTCTTATTATTTTTCCGTTCTTTAAACTTCAATTGTGTCAATTTTCAGACTGAGTGAATCTATAGAATATGCATATAAGAGAGAGAGAGAGAGAGAGAGAGAGAGAGAGAGAGAGAGAGAGAGAGAGAGAGAGAGAGCATACATACCTACATAAAAGAACCCAGCTTTGGCCATTTCTATCGGTGTCTGCGTCCTGTCTGCTGGCCATCCTTCATATGACGATGCCCTCGTGGTCAAAATAGCATATGCAGGGAACTTTGGTTTTTCCCAAACTATTCCCAACGGGTCTAATTGAGAGGAAAGTTTTTGTTTATACGTTAACACGCTCTGTGCAGAGCGTGTCGGGGGATCATGCGTTTCTCTGTGTGCTGACCGTGTCGGGGAGTCTTGCGTTTCTCTGTGTGTTGACCGTGTCGGGGGATCATGCGTTTCTCTGTGTGCTGACCGTGTCGGGGAGTCTTGCGTTTCTCTGTGTGTTGACCGTGTCGGGGGATCATGCGTTTCTCTGTGTGCTGACCGTGTCGGGGAGTCTTGCGTTTCTCTGTGTGTTGAGCGTGTCGGGGGGTTCTGTGTTTCTCTGTGTGTTGGGCGTGTCGGGGGATCCTGCGTTTCTCTGTGTGTTGAGCGTGTCGGGGGGTTCTGTGTTTCTCTGTGTGCTGACCGTGTTGGGGAGTCCTGTGTTTGTCTCTGTGTTGAGCGTGTCTGGGAGTCTTGTATTTGTCTGTGTGCTGACCGTGTCGGGGGATCCTCTGTTTGTCTGTGTGTTGAGACATCAATAGAGGATTGTTCGGATCTGGAATTTCGGAGCTCGTTAGGAGTTATCCGTTGTGGGATTTCTTCGTTAAACATGGATACTTCTGTTGCTGAAACTATCTCAGAGTCAGCCCTTCGCCTGTAATTAGGAAAATTTACCCTTGGTATTTGGATTTGAGATAACTCGGAAATGATCGGATTGACTTCATGGTTTGCCGTTGTATTTTGTGATAAGGACGTTTCATGGCTTACGAGGAACGACGTGTTTGTCGAGTGATCTGATGCTAATGACTCTTCCATGTGACGTGCAACTGGAAGTGACTCTCCACTGTCTTCTGCGATATTTTCATCAAAACGATCTATCCCGTGAAATGCATTGATGTGTTGTTGATGATGTTCTCTCCTTCGGCTCGGATTTATGGGGATGTTACTAGACTCTCGTCTGTTGGCGATGGGACAGTCCGGAGACAATCGGAGATGTGTACTACGTAGATCAGAATCATGACTCCAATCGCTGTAGACGCAGTGACAAAAGAAACATCGTGTGTCACGGCCATTTCCCGTGAAATAGAATCCATCTTGGGCAAGACGAAGAATAGAGGCCCCGATAGCAGTTGTTGGGTATGAATGAAAACTTCTCAGCCTCTGCCATTCAAAACGCATAGTGTCCTCTAAAGTAAATCCAGAATCATTTTGCCTAATGCTTGTTTGTAAGGGATATGTGCAAAATGCGTCATGCACTGAAGGGACTTGGTTGCTGTAAAACAATATTTGGCGAACCAGCTGACGTGATTTTTTTGAAAACATTCCTAGTGTTGGGTTTGATGTTAAAGTACCCATAAAATTGGAGGATAATGAAAATAAATCTTTCTTTCTTTCAATTGCTTCTGTTTGTCCATTTCTGAATGGGGATATTTTCTCAAACTTTAAAAGAAACCCTTTCAGCATTTTTTCCATTTCCCCTGAAGTTACTGAATAGGGAACTGTCTTGCTTACGTTTCCACTACTGCAGCCATACACTTTTCTGTCACTGACTTCTGCTTGTGTCACCTTATGAAGACCATCATTCAATTTAAAATGAATGGGAAAATGATGTTTTGAATTAGGAATTCTTGGAATTTTTTCAGAGGATGCTGGATAATAATATAGGATAGACCCCATCATTACCGTCATGCAACTTTCCCCGATACGATGTCGTCTTTCCCTTTTCGATGCTTCTTTATCAATTTTCACGAGAACATTTGTCTTTGGAGGATTTATTTCCTTATCATTTACAACACAAAGAGGTTCACAAGTAACAATTGGACCACGTTCCAGCTTCATAAAACTTGGACTTTCTACTTCCTTTGGTCGCTCACGATCAACCCCCTCTAGGGTTTCGTATTTGTCCACAACCCCTGTTTTCGATGCATGGAATTCAAGAACATTTCTATCGCCATAAATAGATGATTTAACGGAACTGTTTTCTTGAAATACAGTCCGACTATGTTTTGGATAGTTGAAATTTAAACGTTTCTCTGCAAGTTTAATACACACAGTTGGTTGTGGAGGTAAAGTCCTGAACGTCTGCTCATTTCGCGGACTCGAAGGACAATCATATATCGCTTTTGACTTTGAAATATCGATAAACACATTCTTGTCAATTGATGCCATATCCACAATACTGTTGTAAGATGTTGTAGATTCATATTCTACAGAATAATCAACGAAGGATAGTTCTAAACTTTCCATTAGAGAGCTGAAACAGGAGTTAGGAAGTTCTGAGTTTCTGTTAGACTCCATGCTTATTTCAGACTTGTAGGATACATCTAGTATCTCATCATTAGCAACGAAGTCGGAAACACTTAGTTCTTTTAAACTTGTGGAGTCAAGTTTCTCGACGTCCTGGTTCAATTCTAGAACGGAATCCGATGCTAATGTACTCTCTACGACTTTGTGTTTCGAAGGCGTACCAGACCCAGACGTGTCTTGTTGTTTGATGTACCGCCTTGAATCCACTGGACAAATGTATTGAGGTTCATCGAAAACACTGTCGATGTGTGCTACCGCTGGGGCCTTTACTCCTTTCTTTATTCTCGTCATCCATTTTTCAAATCTCCGAAGAACTTTCATTTTGTTCTTTCTTCAATGCATTCAAACCTTCCAGTTTGGGTTATCTACTTTCTCAATAAAGCATATGCATCTAAAATAGATATATCTGTTGATGAAGTTATTATTCTTATAGCATTGCAAGCATGTTATGTTTGAGGATGTGAAAACATGGTTATTACTGAATTAAAATCGGTACTATATCGGTATATGAAAACTTAGTTATTACTGAATTAAAATCGGTACTATATCGGTATATGAAAACATGGTTATTACTGAATTAAAATCGCTACTATATCGGTACTATATAAACTTTATGAAGTGCAAACTGTGACAATGCTCTTTGGCTTAGATGTATATAAAATATTTTCAACTCTTACGGATTATCATAAATACTTTAAACCAAAGATTAACAAGCCAAGCACAATAATCATTATGTGCAGTGTTTGTAGATTTAGGTTAAATGCTAGTGTTTTTGTACATCTTTATTTGTCTTATGGTTGGTAAACCTTTTCGTTTGTCCCCGAGGAAAGGACATGTGGACTGACTAATTGTTCGTGTCGTTGGTCATTTTGAGCATTTTTTTTTTTTATAATTCTTGTAAATGACATTGTATATGTTGTGGATTTTACACTTATAGGCATCGAATCGACATATGAATGAAAGTTATTATTGTTAATAGACAAAACGTCGTCGATATATCTAAATGTCGAATTGAATGCCACAGCATGAGATTTTATCTTCTCGCATAGAAGTTTTTGAATAAAGTCTGCTTCATATGAATATAGAAACAGGTCAGCTAGCAAAGGGGCACAATTCGTGCCCATTGGAATTCCAATGAGTTTTTGGATGACTGATCACTAGTTATGAATTTTTCCTTTTCCCATTTTTGTTGAAACAACTGTCTATGATGTCAAAAAGATTAGCCTTTAATTTATCATGAGGAATGGTCGTGTATAGTGTTGAAAAATCATAGGTTTTGATGTTATTGATTTGGGAAATATTTCACTCGGCCAAGGTCACAAATCCACAACCCCCAGTTCATGAAATAAGCGCTCTTACCATAGAATTGCTCAAATCTGTCATATTTTTATTTTAAATTATGTATCTTCTTTCTATCGTACCTTTGTTTTGATAATATCAGAATATAGAGACTACCGTGTATCAGGATTTTTCCGCGTCATGTTGTTTTTCGCGAATTAGAACAGTATATTAAATTTATCCGAATCAAATTCTCACTATTTCAAAGTCATAGTGAAAATATAATTCACGAATATTTAAACTTATGAAGGAATTGGGGAAAAAGTCAGTGTTTGTACGTATATCTCTTAATTTGCAAAAATTCAGTCAATGAAACGATTTGCACGATTTCTGATTTACTGTCGCAATTAAAATCAAATCTTAATACGGATGATATTACTTCTTCTCTGAATCCATCTCTGACGATTTCAGGTTTTGTTCGCATGTAATCATGAAGCTTTGTCAGCCATTTCGCTCCAAGTGGCTTTATCCGGGTGAGAGATAGATCGACCTTCACCTCGTGAATTTTGGAAGACGTGATCAGCTGGTCACACACACCTGTGCTGCGAACCAGTTTTTAAAAATGATTTTACACTTTTGTTTACACACAAGTAAATTGTAAATATGTACAATTAGGCGGTATAGTAAAGTGCTTGTTCGTTAGCTGTAATGGTACTAATGCAAAATAATTATCGATAATTATTTTCAGTTTAATACAGTCATAAACCATGTACCGTTAATGTATGAGTAGCTCAGGTATAATTATACCTTGATTGAAGCAAAAAAAAAAAAAAAAACAACCCTTGGTCCATTTAATTAGCTTATCCTTTATCAAATAAACACCGAGGCTTACATACCTGTTACCTGGAGCTTGTCGGATATAGGGGGAAACAAAACACACTGAACACAGAACTTTCACCGTTCTATAACGCGTATGCTATATAACTCTATTACAAAAACAAAACTTTGTTTCAAATTTACGCTGATTAATTTTCCGCGATTCGGAAATCATCGCGAACAAAGTGGAAATCTAATACAAGCGATAAAAAACTTGATATACGGTATTTAGCTTACAAAATCACCGACTAGAAGATATGGTTAATGAAATTATCATTACACCCTTGCACTGCAGTGTTATGAAAGGTGAAGATAACGGACAGTGATCAATCTCATAACTCCTATGAGCAATAGAAAATATATAGTTGGGCAAACACGGACCCCTGGATACACCAGAGGTGGGATCAGGTACCTAGGAGGAGTAAACATCCCCTGTCGACCGGTCACACCCGCCGTGAGCCCTATATCTTGATCAGGTAAACGGAGTAATGGAATGTTATAAGATGTGTGTTACGGGGATTGTTTGAATAACATTCCACACAGTTGTATTGGTTTAGTAAAATAAATTGGACAAGTAACATCTGGGGTATGGAAACATATCAACAAAGCAAGTTCAAGACATATCAGGGGAAAAGTTATAGAAGCAAATAAACATGCATTTTTCTGTTCAACTATTGGAAACCGGAAGTTGTTAATAAAAGAGGAAGCCTTTTGTTTATTAGGGCGACGTTCAGAGAGATGGACGCACAGGCAGAAAGTACTTACTTTTGTGTATCAGGGCGACGTTCAGAGAGATGGAAGCACAGGCAGAAAGTTTATACATTTGTTTATCAGGGTGACGTTCAGAGAGATGGACGCACGGACAGAAAGTACGTACTTTTGTTTATCAGGGTGACGTTCAGAGAGATGGAAGCACAGACAGAAAGTACATACTTTTGTTTATCAGGGTGACGTTCAGAGAGATGGAAGCACAGACAGAAAGTACATACTTTTGTTTATCAGGGTGACGTTCAGAGATATGGAAGCACAGACAGAAAGTACATACTTTTGTTTATCAGGGTGACGTTCAGAGAGATGGAAGCACAGACAGAAAGTACGTACTTTTGTTTATCAGGGTGACGTTCAGAGAGATGGACGCACGGACAGAGAGTACGTACTTTGATTATCTTAAAAGATATCACAGTCATTGATCAATAAATTCATATAAGATAAAACCAGTGCTATAAGGCTAGGGTAGTCAAACTTTAGAGATCTATTCAGCCATTATTGATGGATTGCATCATTGTATGGTGTAGTGTCTGGTGTGTCTGACTGTTTAATCATCAGCACATTGTGGGGAGGATCAAGATATAGGGCTTATGGCGGGCGTGACCGGTCGACAGGGGATGCTTACTCCTCCTAGGCACCTGATCCCACCTCTGGTATATCCAGGGGTCCGTGTTTGCCCAACTCTCTATTTTGTATTGCTTATAGGAGTTATGACATTGATCGCCGTTCGCTATCTTCGCCTTTCATTAAATGAGTACTGATATATCAAGAGTAGTCTACCCTGGTAACATGTTCCCTATGGCAAGATGCCTTTTTAATTAAGATCAAAGGTCAAAGTCATACTTTCATTGGTCACCATGCATGAAAAAATATACGTTCAAGATTTGCATGTGTGACATATTGGAATGGCGATTATACAGTATTTTATTTCATATCTACTTGTAAATCTTGATTGATTATCTTATTCAGAAATTAGGCACCAAATTTAAGTCAAATTAAAGATATAATTTTTTCCAAGCTTGGACTTATTAGACATCATTTGATTATAAACACTGACCCTTGGACTTATTAGACATTATTTGATCATAAATACTGACCCTTGGACTTATTAAGCATCATTTGATTATAAATACTGACCCTTGGACTTATTAGACATCATGCGATTATAAACACTGACCCTTAGACTTATTAGACATCATGTGATTATAAATACTGACCCTTGGACTTATTAGACATCATGTGATTATAAATACTGACCCTTGGACTTATTAGACATCATGTGATTATAAATACTGCCTCTTGGATTTATTAGACATTATTTCATTATAAACACTGACCTTGGACTTATCAGACATTATTTTATTATAAATACTGACCCTTGGGCTAATTAGACATCATTTGATTATAAACACTGACCCTTCGACTTATTAGACATCATGTGATTATAAATACTGCCTCTTGGACTTATTAGACATTATTTCATTATAAACACTGACCCTTGGACTTATCAGACATTATTTCATTATAAATACTGACCCTTGGACTTATTAGACATCATGTGATTATAAATACTGACTCTTGGACTTATTAGACATCATGTGATTATAAATACTGACCCTTGCTTAAATGGAAAGAGAAAATTACGATAAAACGTGACAATTAAAATCAATGTGCTTGAGAGTCCACCACAGTAGAGAACCTGGGAGTTTTACTTTAAGGGTTTAAATATCTTTTTTTCCCAAGTTTAGAATTTTAGAGTGTTTTTGTTTGATTCTGGGGCCAAGATCAATATCATACTTATAGGTTATAGACTTTGTATGGGCGTAGACGGATCGAGCTTGCGACAAAATATTTTCCAATACAAATTCTATAACCTTTTTATTATATACTTTCAATTTCATTTAAAAACTAACAATAATTATATTTTTAACAATTTGTTTATTGTTTATTGGTAAAAGATGAAAAACACGAAAGTTTTGAAAATTAACAGCGTAGAAATTTGATGGCGACGTAATGGTTGCGTGCCGGAATGTTTCCGGACATATTTCGTGTGATATATGTCCGCAAAGCTTCAAAGAAAAAAGAAGAGATGAAATTGAAAGTATATAATAAAACCACATATTGTCTTAGTTGCAGAGTCTGCAACACAAGTAGAATAACCTGAGCCGTTCTACTCAGCATTGTACTCGAAGCCCGTCAACACTATAACGGAGATCTTGATTTTGTAAGATGTTCTTATTTACATGGGAGTTTTTTTTTTCGAGTTCTGTTATCAGCCAATGGTATGTGTTATATTACTTAACTGTCATTAGTTGTAGCCCAAATTTAGGTATATCCTGCACGTGGATAATTTAAACTCAGTGCCTATAAATAGCTGGCGGAATATAAGGTGCTATAAATAGAAAGGAGCCGTTGCACAACACAGTTACCTATCCTTTACATTTTTTCTCTCAGTGCTATGGTATGATGTGTCATTTATTTCTTTTTATTAGTTATATCATTAAGTCTTCAATTGTTCCTTTACATTTTTTCTCTCAGTGCTATGGTATGATGTGTCATTTATTTCTTTTTATTAGTTATATCATTAAGTCTTCAATTGTCCCTTTACATTTTCTCTCTCAGTGCTGTGGTATGATGTTTCATTTCTTTGTTTTTATTAGTTATATCATTAAGTCTTCAATTGTCCCTTTACATTTTTTCTCTCAGTGCTATGGTATGATGTTTCATTTCTTTGTTTTTATTAGTTATATCATTAAGTCTTCAATTGTCCCTTTACATTTTTTCTCTCAGTGCTATGGTATGATGTTTCATTTATTTCTTTTTATTAGTTATATCATTAAGTCTTCAATTGTCCCTTTACATTTTCTCTCTCAGTGCTATGGTATGATGTTTCATTTCTTTGTTTTTATTAGTTATATCATTAAGTCTTCAATTGTCCTCTGGAAAATTATACAATATGTTTTCATACAGAAGTTGTATTATGAAATAAAACCTGTAGATTATGGATGAGAATTGTACCATATCTTTGATACATTTATATCACAATAATGATACAGGATGAAGAAGAAATTATTGATAGTCTTCAAGTACTCGTGTACTTACATGTTTCTAATTATCTGAAGAACTGTAACTCGACTGTATATGTAGTTCTACAGTTATTTTCAGGTACTGTGTACTCAAAATCATATATTGCGCTCCTTGTGGTTCTGATGTATCACAAGTGTTAGAATTTTATTTTCTTTCGAGAACATGGTACAGAATGTTAAATTCAATCCATCATATAGAGGAAGTGCGGAAACTGACTCTGCATTTCATAGCCATTTATCTCAGCTGGAGGTATATTTTTTTCTCAATTTATTCGTTTTCCTCAGCCTAATTTATCTATTGATTTATCTCAGCTGGGTGAACAATTTAATTTGTTTTTCTTCTAACGGAATCCTTTTATGTCTCTATTCATTATCTCTGCTTGTAGATTTTATCTATACATGTATTATCTATCTATTAATACAGTTATTTAAGATTTTTTAAATCCTTTTATTTATCTATGAAATTTAATTTTTATTATGCAAGGTGAAGATAACGAACAGTAATCAATCTCATAATTCCTATAAGAAATACAAAATAGAGAGTTGGACAAATATGGACCCCTGAATATACCATAGGTGGGATCAGGTGCCTAGGAGGAATAAGCATCACCTGCCAACCGGTCACACTCGCTTTGAGCCCTATATCTTGACCTGTAATTTATTTATCTCAGCTGATTGAATAGTTTTATTTATATAATTTTTAACTACCAGTCGCTTTTTGAATTTATGATTTTATGTCATGAAAATGTGAAGTTAATTAACACTTGATAAAAATACACTGGTTTGTCAACAGGGGATGGTTACTCCTCCTAGGCACCTGATCCCACCTCTGGTGTGTCCAGGGGTCCGTGTTTGCCCAACTATCTATTTTGTATTGCTTGTAGGAGTTATAAGATTGATCAATGTTCGTTATCTTCATCTTGCATCAATATATTTTTTATTATTATAAAATATAAAATTGGCAGAATCATTTCAAAATCTAAAAAATGCATTTTTAAGAGACGTAATTCTATTAACAATAGTTGATCTTTAAGTAATGAATGAATAATATAAAAGCCAAAAAGTATTAAAATAAAAGTACAGGGGGGTGAATAAAGTATCATCTTACCCACATTTATAAAGAATACCCTCCTCTAAAAAAAATTCATAACTCAGACGATCGGTCAATCAGCTGTAAACTTCATAGCGCAGACGATCGGTCGATCAGATGTACTGGAATGCAAATTCGTCATTTGATACGTGACTGTGTGTACATAGGGATTATCTACACAAAGAAAATTTATTAACAGCTAGGATAGGTGGATTGAAGAACTAAATTTAGAATTATAGAATTCCTGTTCTAAATTAAGATGAGTTGCTCATGTCAATAAAAAAAGAGTGTCGATCGCTACGACTCATAGCGTGGAAATGTTCTAATAATTTTTTTCAGAACTAGATATTACATCTCAATGATATATTTAACCAAAATATCAAAGAAATGGTGCTGGCTCTGATGCTGTCAGAAAGCGTGTCTGTTACGACCTGTATCGTGAAAGGTGGCACATTCTTCTTGTAAAACTTCTACGGTACCAATTTTGATGCACCAGATGCGCATTGCAACAAATAATGTCTCTTCAGTGATGCTCAAGCCGAAATGTTGGAAATTCGATATGACAAAAAACTTGTAAGATCTAAAAGGAAAATTAAAGTGCCAAGAAAACTGGAGGCAAATTCGTCTAAGGGTCAGAGCTATGCGAGAGGGAGATGATCCTTAATTTTGAAATGAATTTCTAAATTTTATAACAGCAATTAAATATACATCCGTATTTTCAAGCTAGTAACGAAGTACTTAGTTCTGGGCTGTAGAGACCCTCGGGGATTAACAGTCCACCAGCAGAGGCCTCGACCCAGGGGTCATAATGTAAAACTTATACGGTACCAATTTGATACACCAGATGCGCATTTCGACAAATAATGTCTCTTCAGTGATGCTCAAGCCGAAATTTTGGAAATTCGATATGACAAAACACTTGTAAGATCTAAAAGGAAAATTAGAGTGCCACCCCCCCCCCCCTGGTCAAATCAATTACTATTATCGAAGCCATGTAACACAATGCAATGTTCCACAGTTTCTAAGTCAATGATACAAGAACCTCCTTGTATAGGGAATGATAAACGTTTAGGATTACCAGATTTTCACCATCCTCATCATTATCTTGAACGTTGATCGTAAAAATTAAGATATTATTATCAAATTTGTCAAACAGCATTAGAATAGAAGGGTTTACATGTAAATTACATATTTTCATATCGTCTTACAAATCCACAAGACAAGTTTCCTACCCGAATCTCAAATCAAGCATACGTATATTGTGAGAATAATAATAAACATGTCTTCAAAGCAACGATCTTTTATTCTATATCTGGATCAATTTGTTCAGCACTATAGAGAAGATATTTGGTTAACATTATGGAGAAGTTATTTGTTATATTGGTAAACCTACTATTCAGAACAATTTGTTAGTAGAATCAATCGGAAGTAAACTTAACTAATGAAAGGCGAAGATAACGAACAGTGATCAATCTCATAGCTCCCACAAGTAATGCAAAATAGGGAGTTGGGCAAAAACGGACCTCTGGATATACCAAAGGTGGGATCAGGTGTCTAGGAAGAGAAAGCATCCCTGGACAACCGGTCACACCCGCTGCGAGCCCTATATCATAATATAGTTTGGGTATAGACATATAACGGAGGGACCGCTGGCTCATTTTCGCGCAAATCATCTTCCTGTTTTCGCAGCGCCCTAACCGGGAGGCATATATAGGACTTCCTATTATATGATGGCAAGTGGAAACAATAGCTTCGATTTGGAATTACGCGCCCTATTTGAATCCGAGGTAAATACTTCATATCAAAGTACTGATTAGGAATACCCTATAAAATTTACATTAGTACTTCATATCAAAGTAATGATTAGGAATACCCTATAAAATTTACATTAATACTTCATATCAAAGTAATGATTAGGAATACCCTATAAAATTTACATTAAGTTTGTTTTTATTGAATTATTTCAATCGGAATCTCCGACTTTCAGTGAATCTGAAAGTTGAAACACGTTGTGACGTAATTTGTAAATATAAAATAAGTTTGTGTTTGTTAATAAGGATTTCGATGCAGACACTCTTCATGAACAGCCATTGCCTGCAATTTCTATTGTTAATAAACATGTGGAGGACCAAAGTAACCGTGGGATTATCACAAGGTGTTATTCTTAACATACAAAGTGACGAGATATTACCTGATCACATAAAAACAATACTCGGGTCTATAAATGGAAACTTAATTTAAAAAGAAAGACACAGTTGTATCAATGTTTTGTATTTGATTTATTCAACATAATGTTTTTATTTTTAGTTATTTTCCTTTTTCAGCTATGATCAAGCACAATCTTTACAATTTTAAAAACTTTAGCTTGTTCATGCTGTTTGTTTTGATAAAAGTACATAGCTTGGCTTCAATAGTTGTAATTGTCAGTTTTGTACTTTAACAACTGGCTGCATTCTGTTTCATCAAGAAGGGGAGCTAGAAATCTTGATATGTGTACATTAAAAATCTGCAAAGCCTCTTTCAAGCAAAGATGGAATCAATAGTCTATCATATCCTTTTAACAATTGTTGTTTCATTATATTGTATAATGGTTCATTTGTATCTTCATTATCATTGTTCATATAAAAATGACGAATAGTAATCATGTGGACCTCAAAAGATGTCATGATGCAAGCTAGCTGTTGTCTATTCTATTGTATAATAATAACATGAATCATAACAACTATATGGAAATGCTTTCTGCTATTCAGTACTTAGAAAAGGAAAAGGTTAAACGGATTTATTTATATCAATTAATGTAGTCTAGTAATGTCATTTGCAAATATAAAAAAAAATATTTGTACAATATCTTTACGGCTGTCCAATTGGTTCCAGCTTTAAAACCCCTTAACAACATATTTGCGACAGAAATTTTCCCTTCTGCAGCCAGGGAAAAGGCCTGGCGCAATTACCAGATTATGCAGCCTTCACTGATTGATGAAATTTTTAAAATTGTCAAAAATCGTCAGCTCTCTGCTTTCATTTCTCTAAAATCAGCAGAGAAAATCATAATAGATATGTCTCCTTGTCAATCCACCACAAAATCAAATACTGTCGATTGTAGGATTTTGAAATCAGAGGAAAGAGATATAACTGCATACATTGCATTCTTTATGCTATATCGGTGCAAAAGGAAATTTAGTTTATGTCCTGAAATTGAAAAATGCATAGATAAACTTATTGAAAAAGATGACACAACTGAATTGATTTTTGTTAAGTCTAGAGGTGGGCTGACACAGCCATTGTCTGATATTGTAGACGTTTTTGTTTTATTGGAGCTAGCATTTAGGAACTTGCGTATTTCAATGTCGGTTCCTACACTTCAACAATTTACTGATTCCATTTGTCTGGGAAATGAAGCTGTTACAATGTTTTATAACTGTACGTATTATTCCGAGTCAAGAACTGAGGTGCAAGAAAAGTTGTTTTTAACAATATTATCTCTTTTTCACAAAGTCAGATGCCATGCAAAATGCAGACAAATGATGGGAAATTTCTATTCCAAAACAAAAATGGTAAGCAAGCAAAAAGCTCTTCGTAAATCTATTGATTGATACATATTTTTTGCGATGTGTTATGATGTGAAAGCAGACAATGATATTATGGGTTGTTCTGGCTTTTTGAAATGCAATATTTATAAGTATATGTAGTTGAGGAAAGTGTTAATGTACCTTGTGGAAAAAATGTGTTTGCATCAAAAGAATGTCATGTATATTTTTATATTTTGACATTGAGATAAGATATCTGAAGTTAAAATAGATGTCAAAAATGGAGACGTTCATTGAAGTCGCTACCTTTATGTATTGGCTTGTCAATTTTGTCAGATGTTCACAGTATATTCAGTTCAAAGTTTGTTTCATAATGTTTTAAAACACCCATATGTTGTGATACAAATTTTCAAATAAACTACTTTACAATTCTTCTTAAGGAGTGTATTCATTTTGTGTTGTTGCATAAAGAAAGCTTTATTTCTGACTGTAGATATAGTTTAACAATAGATCTTAATGGTGAATTATCAACAGTATGAGTCAATAACAAGCTTTATATAGAATTTCTTTAATTCTACTGTCTTTTAATTTTTTTGGATTGGACTCTGGGATACTGTGGGCTTTCTCTTCTCCCATGTCCTCTCTGCAGTGTTGTCCTTAGGAACTATGCTCATTGCAAGGATCCTTTGCAATCGCACCTGGTTTTCTTGGTAGCTGAATTAAGGTTAAAATATACATCATTATGGTTATGATTAAAAAGGGGGGAGGGGGTGTATTGTTTTTGTCCTGTCTGTCATTTTGTAATTCTGTCTGAAACTTTAACCTTACTAATAACTTTTGAACAATAAGTGCTAGAGTTTTGAAATTTCACATGAGTATTCCTTGCGAGAAGACCTTTCTGTGGGTACCAACATGTTGGACCCTGTGACCTTGACCTTGGGGTTTGAACTACTTTTAAAACAATTGACATTGGTCATAACTTCTTATGGTAACTATTAGTGCTTTCATATTGCCCATGAGCATTTCTTGTGATAAGATCTTTCTACTGGTACCAGGATATTTGTCCTTCTGACCTTGGCCATCTTTGGAATTGGCTATTATCGAGGGCATTTGTGTTTCACAAACACATCTTCCTTTCTTCAACATTCATTTTTAATATCATTTGTTTAGAATTGTGGCTATAACATTTCAACTGAAATTGCTATAAGTTTTAATTTGTCAAAACTCAAAAACTTGAAGTTTATGATCTGATTTGTTGAGGAATTTACAAATCTGAACTGATGAACAGTGGGGTTGTCATGTCGAGCCCCTAGTCCCCTATGTCTGACAAAGTGTTCCTCAAGAGGATGTATGGTACACCTTGTTGCAGTAGGTATTTGATACATTCAAAAAAGACATTCACTGAAAGTCATAAATTTATTTGAGGACACACGATATACTAATGAAAAATATTTTTAAAAAATTCTTTGAAAAATTATAACGCATAAATGTATACAGTTTGATCTAACCTAATGTTCAGAATACTTGAATCGATTACAAATTATGAAATACACTGTAGATTGTAGGTTTTCCTATTCACATCAATTGACATATCACTCGAAGTACCCTCAAATCAGAGTGATCTTGTTTAGTGAAAAATGTTACATACTTTATTTTAATGGCTAACCTGTCATGATGATTCCTTCACATGTCTGATGTGAGAGGACCATCTTATTTTTTCCTGCTTTGAAAATCCTGGTCTGGTTGAGACAGAGGCTTGCCAGTCATGGATGTATCTTGTTTTTTCCTACAATAGCTCTAAAACTTCATTGTTATTTCGGATTTCAAACATTTCGGTTGAGCACCACTGAAGGTACATTATTTGTCGAAATGCGCATCTGGTGCATCAAAATTGGTACCGTACAAGTTTTACATTATGACCCTTGGGTCGAGGCCTCTGCGGGTGGACTGCTAGTCCCCGATGGTCTCTACAGCCCAGTAGCTAAGTACTTCGTTACTAGCTTGAAAATACGGATGCATATTCAATTGCTGTTATAAAATTTAGAAATTCATTTCAAAATTAAGGATTATCTCTCTCACGCATATCTCTTATCCTTAGCCAAATTTGACTCCACTTTTTTGGCACACTGTTTTCCCCTATAATAGCTCTAAAACTTCATTGTTATTTCGGATTTCAAACAAATTTTATTATGTGTAAAAACTATTTAACATTATGAACCTCATTGAAAGTCCAAGTTTCTGGGTTGGTCAACCCTACTACTTGTTGGCTTCTTCTGTCAAAGACAAGATTTACTTTGATTTTCATCTCATCATGAAGCAGGAAAACATATCTCTTCTCTGATGGCAAGTCCTTGGCAATTCTTTTTAGTTCCTTTACCCAAATCGTTTATCGTAAGATCAAACTAAATAATGCCTGGTATATTTTTATGCCAGTTAGAAATGTCTCTTTTCACTTAATCAAAGATATTTGAATTTCTAGAATACCAGTACATGTATCATAATAATCTTATTTTTTTATTCACCTGAAAAGATTCAGACTGAAAACCAGACTGGGGATGAATGAAATTGGGATAGTCCCGAAGAGTGGCCTGGTTGGGTAGTCTAAGGACCCCACTTTCTCTTGTTGAATCATATGCCCTTATTCTTTGGCATCAAAGAAATATCGCAAACCTTATCATCATTGGATGCTATCTCATACCTGAGTAATTTATAGCAGAATTTACTCTAAAAATATAATATTTACATGTACATTTGCAAATATTTTTCCTTATATTTCCTTATGAACCTACTGAAGAGCAGAAACATTCAGTTCTTTATGCACTTTTTAAGGGTCAAGAGGTCATATTTATGATATCACAATGATCATCGTACTAGTTCATAGTTCCCTTATGCTTTATTATAGATATAAAATAACAGTTATAGGTTCATAATTTTAAATAATCTGTTTTTCCCAAAAGTAAACATAAGAAATAACAATGTTAAAAAGTTCATGGGGATATGAACTTGGTTGTAACTTGATCAAATTTACTGAGAAGTCTACGGTAAGTTCATATTCTAGTGAACGTTTTAACATTGCTATTTATTTCTTGACTACATGTACACTGCAGATCATTGTCCATGTGACGTGTGTACATACTGATAAAATTTTAAACCTTTTGGACTTGTTGTAAAAGCTTTCTTTTGTTCCTTCCAGAAAAGGTCCATCAGGGTGTCTCCTGGTTTATGGTTTTGAAGAGTAGCAAAGAGACCCTCTCCAACATCTTCAGCAACAGGGGCTGTCTCACCTTTGATTGCATATGACAAGATGAAAGTAATACTTGTTATTAGCTAGTTTGAAGTTTAATTTTTATAACTTGTATACCTGTAAATGTATATGATACATGCAAAAAATAATATTTGATTATTTGGTCCACAATGTATCCAATTGATGTTATTTTATATTACTTTTGCTCAAAGAATCTACAAGGCTCCAACGTTTTCTGTTTACCTCTCTGATGACGTTGACCTGTTTTATTAGTGCTGTTTGGGGTACATGTGTTAGAGGGGTTTTGGGATGAAGCTCATGAGGAGATGAGTTTTCCGTTAAGCTTTGAAGCTTGGATCATGCACTACACATTGCCACTTCCTGAACACCACCAAAACAACTGTTAGCACGAATCACACTTTTGTTGGATGGTTTGCTATTGATTATGTGAGTAGAAAAAAAAAGCGGTATCCCTGAGAACATTTAATATTGACATCTGAGCTATCTTTAACACTGGTGCATTTATACAGCTTTTCCAAGGCTTCCAAGAATTTGTTGATTCTAATCTTCTCTACTGATTTCTCTGATCCTTGAACCGCTACTTCTGTTATGGCAAAAACTTATTAACCAACACATGATTTTTTCCAAAATGTACATATATTATTATCAATTTACTTATCTTGCCTCTGATACAAATCTTGAAACGTCATAGGCCAAGTGAATTAAAACTGTATAGTGCTGCCTATATCCCCCCTCTACAAGTACATGTATATGACACCACAAGGTGCCTTTTAACTGATCTCACAATGGCAATAGATATTTTCTAGTTTTGTTGACTTGCAAATTTGAAATATATAAAGATAAGAAACATTTTAAAGTTTCCAATGTAAAACCATTGGTATTTCTTTGGTAGATACTTAGAGGGATAGCATACATACATATATATAATATATATATGCATGGAGTCCTTATGCCTAATCCAATATGCATTTTTCCAAGGACGTCAAATTTTACCGAATTATTCCTCTAAGCAGTGTAAAAATTGTAATGGAAAAAACAATACCACCAAAACGGACAGTGACCTCTGGATTCTGATTTACTATCAACAATTTTCCATGATTCCTGAGGATTGGTCATACTTTCCTAGCACCAGTGCATCATTTTTAACTTTTATCCAATCTCTATCATGATTTTTTTTTCAAAATCTTTCCTAACCTCTGTGAGGGAGTAGTAAACTACTCTCTCAGGAACTGTAGGGGTTGGGCGATAGGTCTGAAATGATGGTTTTTCATTTTATATGTGATTTTATAAATACATGGATATGAAATAAAAAAGAAAAGATTTACAGGTTAATAGTGTGTTTTTATAAAATATTGTGTTTGTGTGTTTTATGGGGATGCTTTCTCCTCCTAGGCACATGATCCCACCTCTGGTGTGTCCAGGGGTCCGTGTTTGCCCAACTATCTATTTTGTATTGCTTATAGGAGTTATGAGATTGATCACTGTTCGTTATCTTCACCTTGCATAAAGAATAGACTAAAAGTACAGAGAGAGAAAAGGGAGATAATAATGTTAGGTTTATTTTATGTTGGACCACAAGGCGTTTTTATGCTCTTTTAAGGCATATTTAGGTTTGGCAAGTTTCGAGTTATTAGTTCGTATCCATTACCTGTGAATTCATAAGATTTTTTTTATATTTTGAAAATGCATACATATCAGTAAATCATCATTCTTATAAACTTCCATCAGTTAATAACTTGGAATGAATCCATTTATTGGACCATGTCTTTGAATGTTATTCATTTTTTCATTGACAATGCTGAATCTGCATGAATGCTTTTTAAAAGGATACAATGTGTATGATTCACATCCCTCAGCTGATAGGTCTTGAAGGAATGATGGCAAGTGGTCTGGACTGAAGTGTTTAAAATGTAGTAAATGACACAGTAACTGAATTGCTTGAATGAAATTACAAGTCACATCCAGTACTTATATCGGTAACCACAAAAGAAATAAAACATGCTTCATGCATAACCAACCATAGAAGACACTGCAACGAGCAGCAATCTGTAAAATAACTGTAGTTTCATATATAATAATTATATAAAAAAAGAAAGTTTGGAATAAATTCGGTAGTTCATACATGTGTAACATTAACAAACTTACCGTGAAACAATAAACAACTGTCCTCAAAATGTTCTGAGCAAAATTTAATATGCTCTGTATCGGGATTACAGGACGCATCTACCCTGGATACGGCTGGAATTAGTTTAGTCCTCCATTCTTTTTCCTTTGGAAAAGAAAAATAACTTATTCGCCTTCGGTTTGAAGTTCTCAACATCTAGCTATATCAAAGTCCATTTAGTCTAAGAAGTGGAGATATCAGACAGGCCCAATTCTAGGGCAATTCAACGGAATTTCTAAATGAGTGAATGAATATTTTAGCGTGAACGTTAGTGGCGATTTAAGTTGAAGTATAAATGTCTGCCTATGAAACTTCAATGGACATTGTTGTGGATTTCTCACAGGAAACTTCCATTCTTTTTAAGCAGTCAATGTACAATCAGCAATATCTGACAAATGGTCAGCAGATTAATGACTACGTCCAATGCAGTCTATCATCTGTTCTATTCTTTATTACTTTCAGCCAGCTGTCAATTACATTAATCAACATAAATGCATGTCTTCACCGTGGCCAAAAGTCATCTGATTACAACCATTCCTACTCAGGATACAATCGTGTTTTGACGCAGAGAATCTACACTCTTCATAGTAAATTACCGTAAGGGTTGGTTGTACTCTGCGTTAAAAATACGATTGTATCCTGCGTAGGAATGGATGGGTCAAATACTGTCTGAAGTATTTCATACCGATTGTTAAGCCGCTCTTGGGTCACTGATTTTGACTGCGGATAACTCCGTTTACCTGACCAGGATATAGGGTTCACGGCGGGTGTGACCGGTCGACAGATGATGCTTACTCCTCCTAGGCACCTGGTCCCACCTCTGGTATGTCCAGGGGTCCGTGTTTGCCCAACTATCTATTTTGTATTGCTTATAGGAGTTGTGAGATTGATCACTGTTCGTTATCTTCGCCTTTCATAATTCATATGGAGAAATTCTTACCACTTTATTAATGAGCTCGATATCAGTTGATATTGAAGTTATGAATTTTCATTAAGCGCGTAACTTAATAAAAAAAGTTGTTGTACCGCTTACCTTTAATGGTAATTCGTGGTGTGAAAATTAATTTCGAAGAACTGATAAGCTCTGACAAAACAATATTTCAACCACGAGAGAAATTAAGAAAAGAAAAAAACCCACTTCCTGGCACGTACAAATTGTCCACGTAATATTATACAGAGAGGACCCTGTTCGGTAAGTTAATGCATGTACACTCCCTCACACAAATTGCAACACCAAACACCATCGGGCGATCGAACCTTTACCCGGCAAATCTATCTCAAATATATAATGCGTATCTTAACTGCAGGTATGAGTACATTTTCAGCAATAAATATACCTTTTGTTGTGTGAGACCTCATATTCAGTGAGACATCATATTTACATTATTTTCCGTAATCATCGAAACATTTTGTAGGTATTCCTTTTGGGCGCATCATGACGTCAGTACAAGTGCCAAGGACAGAAAACATGACATTTCTATTCATGAAATGAATACATGTGCATAAGTGTATTTTCTATATTCCCCCGTCCCTTTGCAGAAATACTAGAAAAGCCGAAAACAGTGGTTTTGATTCGAAAACGAACTTTTTTGAAAAATGATTCAAAACATTTGTGAATAGATTCCAGAAAAACACATCTCAATCTCCCGTTTCCGATGCTAGGATTAGTGACCCATAATTCGTATCTGTTCCTTTTTGAAGTGAAAAAGTGGACTTTTTGTACTTTTCAAAGATTCTTGAAATGTTTATAATGGATTGAATGGGGCTAAAACTATAAATGGGATATTGTATCAGTTACGTTGAGAGTTGTTTCATTGAAGAGATACGAACATGAAGAATGGGATGTGATGCTGGAAACGTGTGTTTATGCAGAGTTTAGTTTACAATTGTGATTTTACATATTTTCTCCATTAATTTCTTTTCGTAATGACTGTTAGTTCGAATTCCAAGATGGCGGTATGCAAATTAGCCAAATGGTAAGAATTTCTTCATATCGGAACATGTACTGACCCCTGGACACACCAGAGGTGGGATCAGGTGCCTTAGAGAATAAGCATCCCCTGTCGACAGGTCACACCTATCACGAGCCTTATATTTTGATCAGGTAAACGGAATTATCCGTAGTCAAAATCAGTATGCCAAGAACTGCCTAAAGGTGAAGATAACGAACAGCGATCAATCTCATAACTCCTATGAAGGTGAAGATATCGAACAGCGATCAATCTCATAACTCATAGTAGCAATATAAAATAAAGAGTTGGGCAATCACGGACCCCTGGACACAACAGAGGTGGGATTAGGAGGAGTAAGCATCCCCTGACGACCGGTTACACCCGTTGTAAGCCCTATTTCTTTATCAGGTAAAACGAAGTTATCCGGAGTCAAAATTAGAGTGCCAAGAACGGTCTAAAATTCGTATGAAACACGTCAAACAGCATTCAACCCAATGATTGGTTGTATTGGCAAACCAGATCGTGATAACGACCATAGAATTTACGAAATGCTGATTTCAAATGTTATGAATGCAAGGTGAAGATAACGAACAGTGATCAATCTCATAACTCCTACAAGTAATACAAAATAGATAGTTGGGCAAACACGGACCCCTGGACACACCAGAGGTGCTATTTTTATTCAGAGAGAACATATCTTCCAAAAGCTCTAAAAAAGCATAGATAGAAAACATCTTTTTTTTTTTTACATCGTTTAGAAGCAATCTTCATTGTCTAGTTATTAAACCAATTCAGCAAAATGCTACTCAGATGAAAATATTGAGTTGGTCCCTCATATGCTTTAGAATACTAGTCATTCATGTGGCATATTTTGATCTTATTATCTAACACATTATTATTATTATTATATTCATTTATCAAGCGCAAAATTATCTATAGTTTGTATGCGCTGCACAATGTTTGTGCTAATAATCATTGATAATATACTAATAAAAGACCTGCAAGAGCTATAAAGAAAAACAATAGAAAGAATTAAAATAAAACATGGTAGTAAAATGACGAAGTGGTTGACTTTGAGTTGCGAAGATAGCATTGGCATACAGATATTCGTATGTTGGATCAAAATTCAGTTTGCAAGAGCTTGCACATGGAATCCTTGATATTAAACTGAATTTTACATTCACAGGGCATATTCACGCTTGAACAAGAGTGTTTTTAGGTTCTTGCGGAATGCTCCATGTGCTTCAAGCTCTCAAAGTTCCAGTGGCAATTTATTCCACAATTGTGCACCTAGTGTTTTTATGATCTTATGATCTAACACTTATTCACCCGAGATATCAAATTATCTGTTATTAGATATATTTAACATTGTTACCGTTCACACTTTAAACAGCCACTGTTTAAACAACTCGTGAGTGTTTTCATCAATTTGTCAAGATGTGTTTAAATAGAAGGCCTGGGTGATGTTTGCGTGAATAAATACTTCAAACTAGACATTATCTATCTGAATTCCTTCTGTTCTCTCTGATATCGTAAACATGGTCGCTTCACCCTTAGACGTGAACACAGGTAGAGACTGCTTCTGCCCCAAGAGCTCGACATGCAGAAGTGAGAGTTATGAGTTCTTGTGATATGACCTTTAAAACGGAGATCATGCATCGCGGAATCAGGAAAAAGAGCATTACGTTTATTGAAATCATCCTAAAGTAAAGGTTCTTAGTTCCGTTCAGTCTTGACTCTCGTTGAGAACATACTTTTTCAAATAGCTTATTGTAACACCTGATATTTACAATATGAAGACGTTCTGTTTTTTCTTAATATTATAGTTTAGTTTTAGTATGAGCTTGTATGTTTTTCATTTTATTTAGCTTTTGTTTCCATGTAAACATTCTATGTTTCTAATATAAGTTACAGGTAATCTCAAACATTGGACAATGTCATATTCCATAAGTTCCAGCTGATAAAGCCTGTAACAATATTGTCTTTGTTTTATGGCTCATCATTACAGTTGTTTTTTAAATGAACTTTGATTTAAACTCCAAATTCCCTTTTAAAAGATGAAATTCTTTCAAATTATGATTGCTCTTGAAAGGAGACAGTATAGGTTAGACCCCAGCACCGATAATTGTGGAATCCAAAGGCCGGAGCACGATCAGTTAACTTAACATACTATAGTACTTGTTAGAAATGCATTAGCGTCTATCTGAAGATAGATAAACATAATTATGAATGACATGTATTAAGCCCTTTCAAGAATTTTTCACTCATATCTAGACGTCATCAGCCGTAGATTTGCTATAATCTCTAACTTTTTAATTCGTTTAAGATATATTTGTTGACTGTTCTCTGTGAATCAATTGTTAATTGTTATAAACATAGAGATTTGTAAAAGTAGCACAACACTTATCAGCTACGCAATTAAATATCAACATTGAGGAATTCTATGTTATAGAGAAACAATCTAGAGAAGATGAACATCTGCTCTATATTGCATCTTCAAAATAGTAATATAATTATCAAATATACGATAATTTCCCCAAAATGCAAAGCCCTATTTATAATAATAAAACGTCGAAACAAAACTCGTCGGTTACACAAAGATTTTATCATGTGCAGATTGCAGCATGTTATCATAATGTTTGAATGGTAGGCATACACCATTCATGGATTATTGCTTCGGCATGCTATTGTTAACGTATTCTCAGGTTTTAAATTGCTTCTGATTGGTGAGGTCGTTGATTTTCATTGGTCTACCACACCATTTAAATGCTTTGCTCTCACGAATAGCATGTCATTCATCTAATCTCTGCGTGGAGTTGTTTGTCTATGGATTACAGGTGATCTGTGAAAGTGTTAAGTTGATTAATTTGGATTCAAAGAGAAGACTGACAGGTAGGTGTTTATTGTTTATTTACTGATTTCTCACAACAGTCAGCGTCATTACATTACAACTTGTCTTTGACAGATTTATATCAATTCAAAAGTGTTTCTTGATTAACGAATGATGCATATGTGTCAGCTGGAACGACCGGGATGACAATTCGTAACCAATTTTTAAGAATGGTTAGCACATGGTTACTTAAAGCCGGTATATATCTCTTGAGAGTAATCTCCTCAAACACTTGTCGCGTTATGTAGAAGTGGAGTATCGTTAACTGTGGCTACCCTGGATATTATCTAATGATAATTTGCAGATAAATGATTTATAAAATAAGAAAAACCTTTAATTACTATGCATCATTCGAAGAGAGAAGAAAAGGAGAGACAGGGTTATATGTAATATGATAACACGAAACCACTGCCATGCGAGATTTACTTGTCAGTTTACATCTCCTAAAGATATAGATATAGGAAGCGAGATTCAATGGTTTGACAAGTCGGACCAATATAACTAAAGATATAAAGGTCATCAGAGTGATCCTATAATGCATTAGTAATGTGAAGTTTCTCGGGGTTATAGTATACCAGAATGATTATCCCAAAGGGGATAGATAGGCAATCACAAACGGTATATACAGACGATCAGAACAAAATACAAGATTTAGATAAGTTTGAGGGACTGTATTTGTTAGATAAACAAATGAAAGTAACAAACAGTGATTAATGACATAAAGAATACAAAACTAAAGGCAAAAGCGGATCAATCGACACACCAGGGTGGTAGTGATCATGTGCATAGGAAAAGCAGGTATATCTACTGATCGGTCACACCGGTCGAGAAGCCTATATCTTTTTTCAGGAGAAATCCTTTGTCAATCTGATTGACGGTAATCAGATTTTATCTGTTCGGGTGATATTTTCATCACAGCTCTTAACATTTCCAAATTTATTGATATTATTATTTCCTCTATAATGATTTGATCATCTTACTCTTTCATAATTAGCGCCCAGTTGTGGTTCATCAGCGTTATCAACATGTTAAAAGTCCAATTAGATTATTCTATTTGAGCATGTTGTGTTTGTTTGGTAATATCAATCTCGATTAGAGATAAGATCTATTTCCTACGCGACGAATGAGGTGCAATTATGTTGTCTGAGACGGAAATGGGCAACAAAGCTTTGTTCTCATTCTGCTGTCGAGCGACCGAGCAGCAGACGCTCGACAATGTACATGCTCTCAACAGATTCGGACATTATAGATATAAACACCAATTTAGACGTTGTATATATTTAATGAAAAATAACAATAAAGAATGGTATTTCATGCAAAGGTAGACACTCACATATATCGATGGTGATCATCCTATTCGCCAAAAGTGCATGACGCAGTCCAATGTTAAGGTATGGCAACGTCTCCACATGAGTGAAAAAATTTCGAGAGAGACGTTAAACAAGATATACAATCAATCAATAAATCAGTTCAATATTAAGCGAAATGAAAGTGATGGTATTCTCTATAGTTGTTTTATAGAATGTTGATGATACTGATCGGCATGTTAATACCAAAGGTAGGACAGTCCCTGTAGATGTAGCAGGAAGGACTCTATTGTAAAACATTTGTTTAAAAAGCAGATACTAGTTTGCCAGGGCAGACATTCCTTATTAAAGGTGCAGAGCAATTTCTACTTGAGTTTAAATTGAGATTTAAGAGAACTGCGGGTAAATTATAGGAGAATCAAGAAATCCAGTTTGAAATCTATTCGGCTAGTTACATATACTTGAAACAAAAGATTATTTTCAAATGAAATAGATTTATGCTTTTCTAACATAAACAACACATAAGCTTTTGCTAATATCAGTGTTAGCGCAACCGTTTCATAGAAGTAGTGAAGATTTAGATTACACCTACGGAGCACGAGTCAAACGATTACAAATCTGAAACTTTTATCACTAAATGCTTCTACTTATGTGACGTGACCCTATGCTTTTAACCAAGGAGGAATATAGTGTCCTTTATCTCTCACTTAATATCATTTTCAATGTATTTCTCTCGGGACACAAAACTGCATTGTTATATTAACTATGTATCTATACAATCCAACAACAAAAACACATGAAAAGGTGACAATAATGAACAGTGATAACTCCTATAATGAGTACAAAGTTAAGAAATGCGAGAATATACGAATGAAAGGAAAACAAGGTAAATCTGATGTAGCCAAATTTGTCTGAAAAACTGGCAGGTTGTCTAGATAATATTCCAGAATAAAGGGTCATATCCCTTCAGAAATGATTAACTGGTGTTGGGATGTAAATGTTAGTAGGGTACGTTGCATTGTTGCTGATTGGACGAGGGTCTTGATATTCATTGGTCTGTCGCTCCATTTAAATGTATTTCTTTCACGATAGTGTATCAGTCATCACGACGTTTTTCTGGAGAGCGAATGTCTTAGGATTATAGGTGATAATCGTTGAAATCTGTAAAAGAGCCAACTTGATAATTTGTGATTTAAAGAGACAACTTACAGGTAAGTTCTTTTTTGTGAATTTCTTGTGTACTCTTTGTGTACCGATCTTTTAACATAGTCACAATCAAATAACAAAAGGTCTTTGACAAAATTATTAATATGTAAGTATTTGGACTGAATCAAAATTATGGGTGTATATGTGTGTTAGTTGGAACGATGCGCCGGCGCGGACCTTTATCAAGAGAGATCTTTGCTTTGTTAGTAGTGCAACATGTGGTTGCTGAAATAAGTACACATTTCCCGAATCACTTTTCTATTAGAATATACATCAATTCTCTTGATGTTTCATGGGACGCATGTGTGGTGGACTTTATAAGGAGTTAATGATAATATTTCAAATGAGAAATGTTTCCTATTGTATCTAAATTATTCAAAAATACTTTTGTTGAAATAGCTAAGTAATAGAAAATATGGCTATACAATTTAAAAGCTAAATGCCTTTCATGCATATATAATTAAAAAACAAAATAGGTGTCATGATTTTAATTTTTAAAAATGTTCCTTTACTACCACGGAGGATAAGATAAATTGATAGCTTTATTTGAAACTCGAGATATATAGTGTTGAAGGTATCTACCTGAGTTTAAATCACCCGATTAAATCCCACGAGCGCGTTAACTAGAGACAAGGTATGTCATTATCACACTATTAGATTTTTAGTTTACAATGGAATTCAGGTAGTTAGATTATTTCCTTATTGGAAAACAATTCTATTCTAATTGATTAATATGCAAATCTAGCATCTGAAATTGAACATATTTTTTTTTTATTCTACCGTCAGTTTTCATACTAAATTCAAACACTTGTGAATCGTTCATGTCTACATGCGTAGTTGTCCACTGACCATCATAAGAATACAGTGAGTGTAATGCCAGGAGTGCTGTAAGATCCGTTGTTAAATCTATGATATTATCACACTGGCATTTTGAAGAAAACGAAAGTTGCAAGTACACGATCCTACAATAAATAGATAGAGACAGTAGCAATATCTTTCTATCATAAGTGGCTGATTGAATTTTTAAAACCATTAATCACCTCATCCAGACAGTTAGATTGAAGGGTTTATCAATCCACGATATATAGACTGGAAAACTAATTCAATGTTTTACTCAGGTATCTCTCAGGGGTAAGTATCCCCTCTTTTGAACGGTCACTGGTCCGTCTATCTTGATCAGTAGTAAAAAAGGTATGAAAATAATATAAAATAATTAAATTGTTGGTATAATAGCAATGCGTAAGTTATAAACATTTTATCTTTGAAAAGCAAAAAAAAAAAACAAACAAAAAAAAAAAAAAAAAAAAAGAAAGATAAAAAAAAATAAAAAATCGATAGCGTAAAATTAAATCAAATAGTCACCTGTATTTCAAGTATGAATGGTGTATCATGCCCCCTATTGAAGTTAGAAGTGTTTGTTTTGAAGGACCAATTCCTTTTCAGCTTTATTCAATGAATCATTTTCAATCATAACATGCTTGTATATTTAGTTATTTATCATTGATGGTCGTCGTGCCGCACATGTCAGCAAAACAAATATAAGGTATTGCAGCTAATCATTGATTATTTATCAACGCAGATTGGATTGAATTATAGAATACTTTCTGAAAAACAAAGGATAACAGACTTTAATGTAAGACAGTGCTTTACTATTCTAACAAGAATGTATGGGTTATTGTTGGTAATGAATGCACGAATTGCAAAGAAATTTATTTTCCAAAATAGTATCTGGGTAATCTTTGATGACAAAATAGTTTTCTTATCACCATATCGACAGCAAAGATTAACAAACGAGAACCTGAAGACAGCCCATTAAGGTTTTATGATCTATATCAAAGAACAATGTGCATCAAATATGAATCGCGGTTTTCTCGTGGCTCAGTCCAAACCCCAAAGGTCATATTGAAACCGACTTATCTTACAAGAAATTAGAATGTGGTATTGTGGTTCTCCAGAAGATCTTTAAAGTACATCTCGAAAACGTAGGCGGAAGATGGGAGAGCTTTGTCTCCGAAAAGTGACGTAGAATAGACACATGTCGCGTGCCCATTCACTGCATTAATGTTGCGTGTCGATTGATCCGATATATTTATATTTGTTCGTTATTTATTTGATGGCCTTTTGAAAACAAATATCGCGTTAAATAGGCGTATCAGATTTTGCTTTGTTCACGCGCAGTCATAGAAGCGACTCGTGTAATTGCTACTTTAACAGTAGCTCTTTCTTCGCTTCTGTCACGTGACAATAGAATGTCACAGATAATTATCACGTCACCTGTCGTGAGATACTAGTGGTTAAAGCTCTGACTTCACACCCTAAGGCTATAGTTCGATTACCTGTACCTGCACCCCGTCAAACCAAAGATTTGTAAACTTTAGTATCAAAAGTTTGCATCATCTACCATTTAAACTTTATGTTTGTTATATCATTGCATGTAAACGCTAAAGAAAAAATATGCATCAGATATTCCTTCATGCAAGGTGAAGATAACGAACAGTGATCAATCTCATAACTCCCGAAAGCAATACAAAATAGATAGTTGGGCAAACACGGACCCCGGACACACCAGAGGTGGGATCAGGTGCCCAGGAGGAGTAAGCATCCCCTGTTGACCGGTCACACCCGCCGTGAGCCCTATATCCTGATCAGGTAAACGGAGTTATCCGCAGTCAGAATCAGTGTGTCAAGAACGGCTTAACAATCGGTATGAAACACGTCAGACAGCATTTGACCCAATGCGAGGTTGTATTGACGAACTAGATCGTTATAACGACCATAGAATTTGCGAAATGCTGACTTCAATCAAGACTGTTGAAATCCCTGTACCATCAACTTGTTTGTCAGTAGCTTACCTCGATTTAAAAACTGACTATACCCAGAACAAGCTCTTGCATATCGAATCAGTTGAGATATATAACCACCATATGCAGGTGATAATGGAATATTGCTACATAAATATGGGAAGTTGACGATGGAGAAGCTGAAATCATCCCGTTTGTCATACAGTTGAGTTGTCAGTTTGCCGTTAATGTCTACTTTCAATAAAATATCTACGTTTGAAGCAGAAGTGGACGACTCTGTGGTGTCATCTATTTTTAAAATGCAAATCATTCATAAAAAGTCAATCACATGTAATGCAAAAACTATTTAGATTTGCAAATTCAGCTCCGGGACTCCGTATCAAATGAAAAATAAACCTCAATACACTATACATCTTGTACGAATACTATCTAAAGGCAAAGAAAAGAGCAGTATATGATTAATAAAATATTACATGCTAAAATCCATATGATATATCATAGCAGGCCTCGGGCCCCATACCATCACTTGGGCTGATATGACATATAGTATGGATTTTAGCATGTATATTCTCTATTTACTTGGCAATATATAATGATGCACATGGCTATAAATGTTTTGGATACGTATGTTTCTGATCAAATGTAATTCACGAAGGTGATGAATTTAAAAATTCCAATATATTCGAAGAACATTTTCATGTAATTAGTATTTTTCATGTATATATGATTTTTTGTCATTGGAAAAACACTCGATGAGATATTGTTTTTTTATCTCTAGAGATCTAGTCTTTGTATATCCCTATATGTTTAAAGAGTTTATTCTTCTCCCGAAAGTACCTCTGTCATGCAGACTCTTCCTAACACTTCAGCTTGTTTTTTTTTATATGCGGCAGATGGACACAGATGTGTCTGCTTATGAAGGAAGAAACACTTTCACAAGCAGCAGCTGGTGCCGTGTACATTGATTTGAGTTTAATTTGTGTCCTGTTAATCTAGCACAATATATGAAATTATGCACGGTCTTCCAGTCATTATGACCAATCAAACAACTTGTTACATTATATCAATCATGCAAATCCCCATGTGTTAGAAGATGCATTTTGCTAAACAGATATACTTGTCATTCCAAACAGAAAATCTGAAGACCACCAGGTGTTCTTTTCTAGATCTAGGAATCTATCTATTATGTAAGAGGGACAATTACTACAGTCAATTAAACCTAACGACGAGAGGAAATTCGTAAATGAAACTTGAAATATGTACTAAAAAAAATGAAAGGCGAAGATAAGGAACACAAATATGCATATGAGAAATATGTTCATATAACAGAAATATAAAACCATCTGAGAAATATGGGAATTTCATGAAAGACTTCGTATCTTTTAATCAAAATAACCAATATAAAAAAATATATCATAAATCACGTACCAATTCATTAACTATAAAAGATTGTTTCCCTAAAAATTCAATGACCGGTGGATTTTGCATTTAACAGCGAAAAATATTTGTCATTATACAAAATAACTCATAGATGAGGGTCACGGTGCGTTTGAAATACTTGACTGAAATAAAGTAAATCAATCTTATCAGCCTGATCTCTGATATGAGGTTGTTTTAATGTGGAGATCGCATCATTTAAAGCAATCAATACCTTTAAAGAGAGGACCTGTGAAATGTTAAACTTTATTGTCACTATTCAGTAGATGTTACTGGTGCCTCTTAATCTAACACATTTGTCAGCATGTCATAAATACTCCATTAAAGACATAAGGCACCCAAAATATCTGTTAAACAATTGTACGAAAGTATTTGTAAATCTGTTATGGTTGCTAAATCCCATATTTACGATAATTTGTTTTTTTACATCACGTTTACCCTTTGCATTATTCACAAATTCAAAAGAAAACATTAGTTTAAAATTGAAATCCTTCGAAAATGTGCTTTTATTGGTGTATTTTATGCATTGATGGGTGATTTATATTGTTGTGTAATGGAATAACCTTCAATAGATTATATTTGTCCCTCCTTGAATACATTTTGAGGGAAGAAGAGATAATGTGTTGTCATTTCACACTGTTGTATTGTATTTCATTTAGAAATCCTGAAATTCAAGGAAGTGTTGAACTAACAAATACATATATGTTACCATTTCTTTGTATTTTTAATACACAAATGGAACACACACATGTCAGCATGTTCAGGTGACTTTGGATCTGGTTAATTTTTTATGATATCTGATAATCGTCTAAATTAAGTTATTTTTGACGTTTTAGGTAATGACTTGATACATACTCCTGAATGGATAGTCCTATAAAATCTAATTTTGATAAAACACATCGCAAGTCAAACTACGTTTTTAAAAATATTTAGATCCAACGATGACTATAACATTTAGTGATTGCGATCTCACCAATCCACAGCAATGAAAAAATGAAGATAACCAACAGCTATCAATCTCAGAAATTCTACCAAAAATTTAGAGTAGGGCGAACTCAGATTCCTGGATACCAAGTGGTATACCAGGGTTTTTGTTGAAAACACAAGATCTTGATTCGGAAAATTACTCCATAGTATCTTGTTTAACGTCTCTCTCTCACATCAAGAGAGAGAGAGAGAGAGAGAGAGAGAGAGAGAGAGAGAGAGAGAGAGAGTTCCTCACTCATAAGGAGACGCCAAATTTTGGCATTCAGCCGGAAGCGTTTGCCCATGGAAGGTATTTGTTCTGTGTGCATGTCCTCTTTGAAACGCGTTCGACAGCTTCATAAAATCAGTGATTCTGTACATAGGCTGACTATACATTGTTTGTAACATGAGTCTGTATCAAGTCAGTGTATTTCTTTATCCAAATTTTGATTTCAATTGAAAATAGATACCTAAATCAAGAAACTGAAAATGCATGGCAAACAGATCACGTCTAAATGGCTCCATGATAAACATACTTGTTAAATGTCACGCAGACAATAATCCCAACAAAGATTGGTAGAGGTTTAATAAAGGTACTTCTTTCTACTACAAACACATTTGTTATTTAATCCACCACTTATAAAGTTTAGATCATTCTGCATCAAACGCTCCTGAACACAAAACATGTCAGGATTCATTACACCTTGGTTTAATTGATTTATATTCCTATTACTTGGCGATGTATAACGATGCATATAGCTATACATGTTGCGGGTACGCATATTTCTGATAAGATATCAATCACCAAGGTGATGAATTTGACAACCCCCAAAATATTGGTAAATATTTTCGTTTAATTAGTAGTTTTCGTGTATCTATGATTGATTGTCGTTGTGAAAACATTCAACGAGATATATTTTATCTCTAGATATCCAGTCTTTGTATATCCCTACATTTTTTAAGTGTTTTGTCTTCTCCCCAAAACAACTCTGTCATGGAGACTCTTCCTGACTTTTGATCTTGTTTTTTTTTTTACATGCGGCAGATGGACACAAATGTGTCTGCTTATGAAGGAAGAAACACTTTCACAAGCAGCAGCTGGTAAGGTGTACCTTGATTTGAGTTTAATTTGTGTACTGTTGATCTAGCACAATACTTGCTATCATGACCCCCTAGCGCAAACACCCGTGCATCAAAATGACCCCATTCGAAAAAAATTTCGAGCTTTCATGGGTTATCCTTTTTATCTTATGTATGTATGTATATACCGAATAAACATTTATTTAATCATGTACGATGTTCCAGTCATTATTAAAACGGGTTGTTATACTGTAGATTATGTCAAACATTTAAATCCCCATGTGTTAGAATATGTATTTTCCTAAATACTTGTCATTCCAATTGACAAATCCGAAGATCATCAGGTGGTCTATTCTACATCTAAGAATCTATCGATTATCAAAGAGGGACAATTGCTATAGTCAATTAAATCTAACGACCCCAAACAATTGGTGAATAGAACTTGAAATGGGTATTGGAAAATGAAAGGTGAAGATATCAAGATGTGTTTGAGAAATTCATGGTCATATAGTAGGAACATAAAAACATAATATGAGAATTTCATCATAGACTTCCTATCTTATAATCAAAACAACCAAAGTTTGTGTCAGTATTCAGTAGATGTTACTGGTATCTCTAAATCTAACACATTTGTCAGCAACACGATACCTGCTTATCGTACAGTATGTTATAAATACTCAATTAAAGATATAGGGCACCCAAAATATTTCTTGAAGAATTTGGTGAAAGTATTTGTAAATCTGTTATGATTGGTAAATCCCATATTTACGATAATTTGTTTTCATTAAATCAACCCTACCACTTGCTTTATTCACAAATTCAAAAGAAAAACATTACTTAAAAATTGAAATCCTTCGAAAATGTGCTTTTATTTGCGTATTTTATGCATTGATGGGTGATTTACATTGTTGTGTAATCAAATAACCTTCAATAGATTATATTTGTCTCTCCTTGAATACATTTTGAGGGAAGAAGGGATAATGTGTTGTCATTTCACACTGCTATTTTGTATTTCGTTTAAAAATCCTGAAATTCAAGGAGGTGTTAAACTAACAAATACATATATGTTACCATTTCTTTGTATTTTTAATACACAAATGGAACACACACATGTCAGCATGTTCAGGTGACTTTGGATCTGGTTAATTTTTTATGATATCTGATAATCGTCTAAATTAAGTTATTTTTTACTTTTAAGGGAATTACTTGATACATACTCCTGAAAGGATAGTCCTATAAAATCTAATTTTGATAAAACACATCGTAAATCAAACTACGTTTTTAAAAATATTTAGATCCAACGATGACTATAACATTTAGTGATTGCGATCTCACCAATCCACAGCAATGAAAAAATGAAGATAACCACTGCTATCAATCTCAGAAATTCTACCAAAAATTTAGAGTAGGGCGAACTCAGATTCCTGGATACCAAGAGGTATACCAAGGTTTATGTTGAAAACACAAGATCTTGATTCGGAAAATTACTCCATAGTATCTTGTTTAATGAGAGAGAGAGAGAGAGAGAGAGAGAGAGAGAGACTCACTCATAAGGAGACGCCAAATTTTGGCATTCAGCCAGAAGCGTTTGCCCATGGAAGGTACTTGTTCTGTGCGCATGTCCTCTTTGAAACGCGTTCGACAGCTTCATAAAATCAGTGATTCTGTACATAGGCTGACTATACATTGTTTGTAACATGAGTCTGTATCAAGTCAGTGTATTTCTTAATCCAAATTTTGATTTCAATTGAAAATAGATACCCAAATCAAGAAACTGAAAATGCATGGCAAACAGATCACGTCTTAACGACTCTATGATAAACATACTTGTTAAATGACACGCAGACAATAATCTCAACAAGGATTGGTAGAGGTTTAATAAAGGTACTTCTTTCTACAACAAACACGTTTGTTATCTAATCCACCACTTATAAAGTTTAGATTATTCTGCATCAAACGCTCCTGAACACAAAACATGTCAGGATTTATTAAGCCTTGGTTTAATTGATTTATATTCCTATTACTTGGCGATGTATAACGATGCATATAGCTATACATGTTGCGGGTACGCATATTTCTGATAAGATATCAATCACGAAGGTGATGAATTTGACAACCCCAAAATATTGGTATATATTTTCGTTTAATTAGTAGTTTTCATGTATCTATGATTGATTGTCGTTGTGAGAACACTCAATGAGATGTATTTTATCTCTAGATATCCAGTCTTTGTATATCCCTACATTTTTAAAAATGTTTTGTCTTCTCCCCAAAACAACTCTGTCATGGAGACTCTTTCTTGAATTTTGATCTTGTTTTTTTTCATGCGGCAGATGGACACAAATGTGTCTGCTTATGAAGGAAGAAACACTTTCACAAGCAGCAGCTGGTGCCGTGTACATTGATTTGAGTTTAATTTATGTACTGTTGATCTAGAACAATACTTGCCATCATATACGACATTCCAGTAATTATTACTAACAGCTTGTTACACTGTACATTATGTCAATCATGTAAATCCCCATGTGTTAGAATATGCATTTTCCTAAATACTTGTCATTCCAATTGACAAATCCGAAGATCATCAGGTGGTCTATTCTATATCTAGGAATCTATCGATTATCAAAGGTGAAGATATTGGACGGCAAGATGTGTTTGAGAAATTCATGGTCATATAATAAGAACATAAAAACATAATATGAGAATTTCATCACAGACTTCCTATCTTATAATCAAAACAACGAATATCAATAAAAATAATTAATCACGTATCAAATCATTCACTATAAAAAAATAATGAACGTTGGATTTGCGTGAAGTAAGGCAATCTTATCTGCTTGATCTATGATCTGATGTTGTTTTTATCTGGAATCGTATCATTTAAAGCAATCAATACCTTTAAATGAGGACCTGTGAAATGTTAAAGTTTGTCCTCACTATTCAGTAGATGTTACTGGTATCTCCAAATCTAACACAATTGTCAGCATGTCATAAATACTCCATTAAAGACACAGGGCACCCAAAATATCTGTTAAACAATTGTGTGAAAGTATTTGTAAATCTGTTATGATTGCTAAATCCCATATTTACGATAATTTGTTTTTATTAAATCACGTTTACCCTTTGCATTATTCACAACTTCAAAATAAAAAACATCACTTAAGAAATTGAAATCCTTCAGCAAATGTGTTTTTATTGGTGCATGTCAAGTATTAATGGTTGTTCCATCAAATAATACACCTTAAACAGATTGTATTTGTCCCTCCTTGAATACATTTTGCGGGAAAGAAGAGATAATGTGCTGTCATTTTACACTGCTATACTGTATTTCGTTTAAAAATCCCGAAATTCAAGGAGGTGTTGAACTAACAAATACAAAAATGTTACTATTTCTTGTACCTTTGATACATAAATGGAGCACACACAGGTAAACATATTGAGGTGACTTTGGACCAGGTTAATTGTTGATGATATCTGATAAATTAAATTTGATGTAGACTCCTGAATGACTGTGGAACCTCAGATGATCCTAACAAATCTAATATTGATAAAACACATCGCAAGTCAAACTACATTTTAAAATATTTAGATCCAACAATGGCTATAAGATTTAGCGATTGCGATCTCACCAATCCACAGCAATGACAAAATGAAGATAAAAAGCAGCTATTAATCTCAGAAATCCTACAAAAAAATGAGAGTAGGGCGAAATCGGAGTTCTGGATACTCAGAGGTATACCAGGATTTATGTTGAAAACTCAAAATCTCAATTTAGAAAATTACTTTATCATCAACACTAACGTGATAGAATGGTTTAGATACCATCACGTGGATGCAACAGATTAAAACTATCATTACGGGTAAATGTAGAATATTGTCAATGGAAGGAGGGGGTCGCTACCCAGGTTTGTACTTTTTCTGCCCAAAAGGGGGATAGGAATGAACCCCCTATTGTAAACAATGACTATGTTTTAAAAGAACAAATCAACCAAATATGTGTTGCATTCCGTGTAACTCCCTGTTAGATCCGTCACTTTTCATTTTGTATGTTTTTAAATGTGGTTAAATCGCATTTAGTTGAATTATTTCATTTCACCCTTTAACATTTTATGACAATGTCCCAAAATTAAAACAGATACATACGATAGCAATAAGCACACAAGTTTGCAATCCCATTTCAAATAGACAGATTTCAATTGTAAAATTAAACATGTGTACATTCCTAGTTTCGATTTGAGATTTAAGCGCTTAATAACAATGACAAGTATACATATCTAGCACATGCAAACCATAATTTGCGCTGTCAATTATCTTCCTTTAGCTGTTAATAAGATATCTGATTCGCTGATAATTTAGGGACCCTCTTCCATTTAGTAGGAGGTTTCTCAGTGGTATTTAAAACGTGTGATAATAGGCGGTGGCAGTTAAATGCGATTGATGACCTACCTGCTCCTGTCGTGTGTACACAGAAAACTACAGATCGACAAATCAGTCTGAGTAAGTGAATGGAAGTAAGGGGACCACACTAAACGTAAGTACTGTTCTCAAATCTGAAGCTCATTGTACTTGACTTGTATCGTTCCGCCTGCACCATTAAAACATTTACCGACATAATACATAACGATTGCGTTCTTTGTTGGATAGGAAGTCACTGTGTACCAAGAATGCAACTTCGTATCTCTTAATAAAAAGATTTGTAAAAATATTTGTGAGTGGTCCTGTTAATACCTGCACTGTAGCAGTTCTTAATATTTTTCGTATAAAGCAGTCGATTCATAAAAATAAGTATCCATCTTATGCTTAGGTCATGACGTCTAATATTATGTGAAATAAGATTTCAAGTTTCCTCTCATTGTGTTTCTATTGATGCTTTGGATCTGCAATACCCCTCATGGAAATTGATGTATTGTTGCGGCATTTGTCATGCATGTTTCATAAATGTATTAAACCATCTGTTCATGAAAAGTACTGAAATAGAAATCGGGTGCATATTTGGCGAGTGGAATTTTGGCGGAAAGTTATCTTACCGGAAAAAAATTATCACCCCGGGAAAAAAAGTGCCCTACAGTATCATTATAAGACCGACACACTGCTACCACACTAACCCGCGTAGAAAGCAAGGTTAGTTGGGTCGAGTTCAAATGTCACAACACGTCATAAGAATATTGCAGCTCTCCGTTCTGTTGCACCTTGGGTAGCCCGAGTTCGTATTCGGGTACGAATTGAATTCACCCAGGGTAGTTTATAGAAAACAAAAGTATGCATTTAATTAATTTCACAGTAATTCCTAGTCAAGTAAAATTCAGTTAGAGCTTAAGGACTTTGTTTCATATATGAAACAATATGAAAGATGTAAACAGAAAGCGGTTCGGAGTTGGTAACATTTATTCATCTATAAGTATACTTCTCAATACTCAGTATGGATATCTTTTATTTTTATCGAAGAAAAAAAAAGAGATCCATGCAAGGCATTTCTCGCCTCATCTGTTGCAATTTCCACAGGCGCAGATATCAAATCGACTACATACATGCATTGCACAGTAATGTAAAGCACATTCACAAAATTGGTTCTCTAGTTACGAACTCTTATTCACGAACAATGTAATAGCATACCTTTTAACCCAGGGACCAGTTTTACAAAACAACTTACGACAAAGTCGCAAGTCTTAAATTGTATTACACAGTTATTACTTTAAATAGATAAAGGAAAAACTTTTCTGAGGCTTAAGTTTTAACATTTCTAAAAAATATTTTGCAATTAGAGTGAATGATCTTCCAAAAAATTGGTAAATTCCATTATGTAGAGTTGGTCGTAAGTCATAAGTTCTTTAGTAAAACGCGACTGAGCTTGGGATGCGGGACCTACGATCGATACGCCCTGCACATTTAAATCTTAAAACGGATTGACTGCGCTGTAAGAAGTACAATACCACGTTGTCTTACACGTAATAATCAAAACATTTCTCTTCAGAAATATAAATTTCATTCACCAACGTCTGTTTAATCATAGGTGAATTAGTCTGTCTTGTACGCTTGATCGCTAATCATATGTAAAATGAGACTTCTAATTACTCGTGTTACAATTGATGTTTTTAATCGATTGTGGAACCAGTTTGTGAATATCTCCGTGTGGATTTGATACAGTTGTTGCCTTTTCCACGCACGCCTTTGTCATGTTTTACAATGTGTGCAAATAAGATAAATAGTTGATCTCATCGAATACATTACGAGATACTTTGGAAACAAAATTCTCTGCTGTATCATTGGTATACTTGTGAATGTGTTTGATTTGTAGACGTCAAAAACACTCGTTAAAAATATCAGCTGACGTGTTTCATACTGATTGTTAAGCCGTTCTTGGCACACTGATTTTGACTGCGGAAAACTCCGTTTACCTGATCAGGATATAGGTCTCACGGAGGGTGTGACCGATCAACAGGGGATGCTTACTCCTCCTAGCCACCTCTGGTGTGTCCAGGGGTCCGTGTTTGCCCAACTATCTATTTTGTATTGCTTATAGGGGTTTTGAGATTGATCACTGTTCGTTATCTTCACCTTGCATTATCCCAATATGCGAAACTTTAATTTCCAGACATATTTCCCCCAATGCCCCAAGAGATGATGTCGTGAACACATTCACGCGTATGAGGATATCATGCAGTTTTAAGGAATATATTGTAAAGCACTACATATCATGCTGTATCTGACCAGTGTATTATTAATAGATATGGTCTACATGGAACACGTGATAGTGAATTATTGTAGGCGTTGTCTCGACACTCACTGCTGTGATCATGAGCACCATTTACAGACCAAAATTGTTCCCCAAATCGTGTGCATGCATAAAACGCGCAACAGCCAAGCGATTGATTATCCGGAAATTTCTGAAGGGCTGGAGGATTGTATGCTGTTGTTAAGTGTCAGTTAGTCCTAAGCGAAGCCCTGGTGGGGGTCATAGGGATGAAACACCTTAACGTTACGGAGCTCTGACAACATACGATTTGTATTTTCCATCATTTTTGGAACATATTTTAACTTGAAGATGAATCGAACAACTAAGCGTAGTCCCTATACAATCCGATGTAAATTAGATAAAGGGGCATATAATGTGAATTGTAATAAGATCTATATCATAATATCATTTTTGCGAACGAAACAGGTCCTTTTATACACAATTGTTGGACATAATTTACTTTTGAACATTGGAAACAAATAATTGTTTTTAAGCTATGCCATAGAAAATTCTTACAAAAGTATTTAAGCGACAACAAGCTGAATATCAATCAATCTTGCTGTCCTTTTAATCTTTGAATTGCCTGTGTGGGTGTAAATTTAAAAACAACCATGACTTTTGTATATCTATTAAATAACATTGCTGACGATTAATGTCTTTTTTATCTATAATCATTGTCTGAAAAACTATTGCAAATGAGAATGGTTGTCACCTTTACTCTTGTGCCAGTGTCCCTTAGTGAAGTAATTGATCATATATACCTGTAATTTTCAGATCGGGTGCAAAATAAATAATGTATACAAAGCTAATCAGTTCCAAAAGTAGACCCTGTGCAGGGTTTTAAAAGGGATTACTACAAAAAAGAACTATCATAAGATTTTATTCTTTAACTGTTATATTTGTTGCATGGGACGTTAATGGATACACCTTGTGGAGGAGCAGATCCCCCTTGTCACACAGTAAGATCATTCCTCTGATGTTAAAAAAAATAGGGTCACTGGGAGATGTCAGGGAATCTTAACACCTCATGAAATACATATATACCTGTAATTTGCAGATCGGATGCAAAATAGATAATGTATACATTGCTAAACAGTTCCAAAATAGACTATTAAAAGGGATTATAATGAAAAGAAAAACAAATATATTCATCGGACGTTAAGGGGTACAACCCTCTTGATACGCAATAAGACCATTTCTCTGATTTTTGAAGAAAAAAATTGCATCTTTGGGTGGTCTACACAACTCATAAAAACGGATCATGTAGATAACTAAAACACTACAACGCTAAATTATAACCAACATAAACAGTATAGGGTAACACGCACAATCCCTCTCCTCAGACACATCAATGAACAGATCTGATAACTGAAAAACACTCCAGGCAGGAGAGGTGTATAGGATATAGATATAGAACCTAGGTAATCTCACTGTGTTAATTTAGTATATAGCATGCTAATGAGAAAGCTGAATAAGCCCCCTCAAAACTAGTTGACGCTATGGTGCTATCTTACACTTGAAGACGGGACAGTTCTTTTAATTGTGCATCTCTGACAGATGGTAGTAATGGGGTGGAATGAGCTGGAAAACCACATAGAGCCCACAAATGAGCATACATTTATAGTCCGAAATTGTAAATAAATACATTTACAAAGTGATATAAAAGTGAGGATGACGCGATATAATCAATCTCATAATGGTAAGCAAAAACTGTGAATTTCAGTTGTCGAGGTACATAGGTGACACAGCGCTCACAATCCTTTTTATGTAAACAAGACTTGGATAATATTTTTGTATACATAGGCTAAATATTCTAATAAAAGTTTCGTTTAAAGCAGATTTTTTCAATTTACAAGTTAATTTTGAACACAATTAAATACTTTCTAGTGTTTGGTACATCTCATTTTGTTTTAAACATGGTATTTTCTATTAGACCATCTATATGTAAAACGTTTCCATATGAGTGAAATATTCTCGAGAGGGACGTTAAACAATATCAAATCAACCTATATGAAAAACAAAACAAAACATGGAACGGGTCTTGTTTACATAAAAAAGAATTATGAGTACTGTATATCACATGCAACTCAAAACCTAACACTCAATTTCGGTTGACCATAAGTTTGTAAACAATAAAAATGAAAAAATGAAATTTTAAAATTTTCGGTTTAATTCGTGTGCATGCCCCTTTAAGTCATCATTTGCAAGCATGAAATAGTTATGGGGTTATCAAAGTTACCGGTATATCATGTTTTGATTTCTTACAGAAAAATCTTAACTAAATGTTGACATGATAAGATATTAAAAGCAAGATCTTCATTCAATACCGCATAAATGTTTTTTTCCCTAATTGAAAATTTATTCTCATTTGCTTATTTGCATGGGAATAATCAGAGAAGGGAGTTGCGAACATTAATTTTAATGTATGCCTACATTTACGTCAATCTGCGTTCGACTTTATGTTTCTATTTACATGGAAAATGGCGGGTTCATTCACTAAGAAATAACAACAACAGAAAAACGTATCCTTCATGTAGACTCGTTGTATTGTTTTATTTCCAGAGTTATTTCTTTCATTTGATATACTACCGGGGTATGCTATTTTTAAATTCTTAGAGACACGACTGTAAATCTTTAGGATGAAACATGAGGACTAAATATTACGAATTTTACTCACCCCATCCCCGTATTTACTCACCCCACCCCTGTATTTTACTCACCCACCCCTGTATTTTACTCACCCACCCCCGTATTTTACTCACCCATCCCTTTATTTTACTCACCCCACCCCTGTATTTTACTCACCCCACCCCTTTATTTTACTCACCCCACCCCTGTATTTTACTCACCCCACCCCTGTATCTTCGTAGGATTTGTCCTATTTTCTTTCTGTTGACATACCCTTCGTACCTCAGATTCAAACACTCTTCGTTATTTACACCAGAAATCAAGCATTTTTATCAAAAGTGGGTAATTAATCGTGAAAATCATATTTTTGAAAAAGAAATCAAACTTAAAAAAAACACCAATCATCATAATTGCATGGTGCATATGTAAACCATGCACTTACAAGTCATTAATGAAAAGTGAAGATAACGAACAGTGATCAACCTCATAATTCCTATCAGCAATACAAAATAAAGAGTTGGGCAAACACAGACCCCTGGATACACCAGAGGTGGGATCAGGTGCCATAAACATCTCCCAAATAAACTTCCAGAATGACAACAGAAAACCCGTATCACTGTGGGGCTTCTACCTGGCTGGATATATGTAGAATAGTGATTTTAGACTGTCAACTTGGCTTGATCCTCCTCTCCAGATAAGACTAATATTAAAAGAATCAAATAGGTATGCTATCTCGGATAGATCAACGCAATCTCATTAAGATTTATTTATTTATTTAATCATTTTCCATCCAGTTAGGGGTTAATAATGACATCCTTGGCTTCAAATATTATGCAGGCGCATTGAGAGAAAAACTGTGAGAATTACGATAATGACGTTATGAGTGTTTCTAAAAATAGATATCCGTGTTATCTAGTGTTCACATTTACTGCTCCATGCTGAAGTACAGATTGTATCTTTGTGATGACTGAAGATGAAATTTAATTAATGGTGTATCATAACTGAAAGGGGATGCTCACCCCTCCTAGGCACCTGACCCCATCTCTGGTGTAGTTTACAACTTGTCAAACCACGACATTTGATTGGCTGATTGTGCTCCCTCTCTGTCATGAAAGGTGACAGAGGCGGGGCATATTCAGCCAATCTGTCCATCTGTCTATGTAGTGATTGACAGGCATTATCATGGTAGTCCTAAGTGGAATTAAAACGTTTGCAAGTGAACTACACTTCATATCAAGGGTGATTTGGATTAGACAAATAATTAACACGTGAGTAATCGTCTCAAATATTAAGCATTTTATATAAACATTTTGTAAAAAGGTTGCATTGAAATTAATAAGGTGTTTGTTAATTGTACTTGTTTGGTGACATCTGATTCCATTTTCATACACTGGGACTTAGACAAATATTAAGCTATCTAGAATTAATATTGACGGCCAATAAAACTAATGATAATCGATTTAAGATATGTTTGACAATGTTAATAAGGTATTTATGTGATTTTAACAAGCCACGGGTATATACAAAGCATCGTTTTGACTTAAGTCAAACCTCAGTTATGGATTGCATTGACTCAAAGCGTGTATAACGATCTCGTTTGTCAATGTGGTCGTCTAAACACTTTGTGGTAATGATGATAAGTGGTTTTATCTGATATTATGTTGAATCTAAAGTGCACCGAGTATCATAATGCCTGAATCTTATTGAAAATCTAAACTGTAAATAGTATAACAGTGCAGTGTTTGTTACAGAGTTTATCATGAAGACAACGAAATGTAATCATTATCATAATGCGAGAAAAAATGCGAAAGTGGGGGAAAAACGAATAGGTTGTTATACCACGTGCTGAATATTCCATGTGTCACATCTCATTGTAGTCTGCGTTTGCAGGTATTCAAGAGTTAGACATACTGATGAGTTTCATTGTAGATATTGATGAAATTTGTAGGAGAATGTACATTGATCCTTAAAAAAAATCCTATAAAAATACAAAATTGCGAATAAGGAAACAAACACCAGCGATGGGGTCAGGTGCCTAGGATATCCTAAACTCCCCAACTGCAACACACACATTTATACATCACTAAAATCCCCAACTGCAACACACATTTATACATCACATTTGCCCAAGCTATAGTTTATCATAACAATATCATAACTTTACAGTATAATGTCTAAATCATATAACATGTCCATGTAGTTTTGAATTATAAATTCGTGCCTGATTAATCCATATATACTTAGCAGTCCCTTTCTAAGATTTTATAAATCTTATGAATATATACATTGTATCACTGTATGACGGTTGTCCAGAAAACTGGATATTGATAGAAAAGTGATTTGGTGAATGTAACTCTCTCTGCTTTCCATACACCTTCCTCAATAACGTGACACACATAAAACAAAGTATGGTGAGAATAAAATAGCTTATATCTAGTCACATAACAATTCTTGGACACCTTTCATGTACATCGAGCAATTGGTATAATTGAGAAAGTCTGTATTTCATTTTTAACGACACTTACTGCACATTTTCAAAAATGATCAATGTTTTATAAGTAAAATGAATACAATTCATCGTATGGAATATGAAGTATGGTCATTTTTCAGTAAAGTCCAAAATAGGAGAATGTTTATGGATATACATGTATATAGGGAGCAATAAAATTTTCCAACTTTAAAACATCATATGAAATTTACGAGTCACTTATATCTTTTTAAGGAATTTTATATATGTACACAATACAAAATAAACCAAAAATGTACATCAACCCTTGCCTCCATGCTTTTGTTTGTATCGGGTTTCCACGAGTCATGATATCTAACCTTGATTTCTACTTTCTATTGATAAAATGGTTGTGGAATCTTTTTATCTTGTGAATTTTTCTTCTAGATTTGATTTACAGTTTTTATGCATGTTTTTGTTTTACAATGATTACAACAAGCAGACAACAAAGTAATATTTTTCCTTCTTTGAAAAGGTCCTCTGCATTGGTGCGCCGTATAAGGGACATTTTTGTTCGTCTAGACTTGACTGAGCAGGGAAAGCCAGCGGCTCGGCACTAGTCCTAACTGTACCCTCAATCTAACCCTAGCCCTAACTCTTATGTGCTTCTCATAATTGTGTCAGCCATGAATATATATGTCTTCAAAAACTTCCGCCATATTTTTCTGACATTCATTTCTGTCCCCGAGGCGTCGAAGTGGAGGTTTAAACACTTCCAAAAAAAAAACCCAAAAGTCTACCTGGCTTGAAAGTATAATTTTATCATTTAATGAATTTACATTACGATAAACTTTGGAAGAAGTCTACCATTTAATCACTGATATTCAACAAGAATGATTATTCTGTGGAAGTAAAAGAAATTGAGTATATCCTATCATCACGTACTTAATTTTCCCCTCCGCCATGCAAACCTTTATTCCCCGGTCATATTCATTCCAATGTCCCAGGTGTCATGTCGTCAACATATCTACTCGACGGTGGATATTTACATTCCAGGTTAACTAATTGTGTAGTTCCTGTAGTTCTAAGTATTGGGATATTTACACCTTTGAAAACTACATATCTTTAAAACCGATAGCTTTCCACATTTTACCTCCAAAATTGCTCATCACTGAGTAAAAGTACAATACCCCATTCATACGACACGATTTGCATAGATAAGTACTTTTTACATATGTGTAAATGTACTTAAGATAAGTGTGCAGTTCTTGTTGTATAAACTGATTTATTTTTGTCGTGTGAACACACTGTAACTTTGCCTATGCATGCATTTTTCATCATCCCTCGTTTTAATTGTTTAATCTTGTATGACTTGGTTGGAAGTTAATAAGCATTGAAAATGGCAGGAAAACGAAAGGGTTTACAGTAAAACTCATGGATCTGCATGGAATGGCGAGGAGACTCTTGCTTTGATATCTATTTGGGACGATTACGCAATACAGGAAGAAATGGAAAACCCCAAGGTTAACAACATGTCCATATACCAACCGGCTTCTTAGCAAGGCAAGTGCCCGATCAGTGAATATATATATATATATATATATATATATATATATATATATATATATTCACTGATCGGGCACTTATATATATATATTCTTCTCATAAACGGGATATTCAGCAATGAGAGATGCTTCCTGATTAAGATAATCAAAAGATAATGAAAATATGAAAATAGGTTTTAAACATGTTTACCTGAAGAATAGTTGGACTAGATTACATAGAGGCATTCTTATTTTACACATAGTAAAGGAAAATATTTTAACGAGTAAAAGCTTAGCTACCTGTTTTTTGGATATATTGTGGTGGTTAACTTGTCCTCTGACCTTCCTTTCTACCGGGGTTTTAATCTTCCTGGTCTTTTCCTATTTATTTTAATTTGATTCCTGTAGTGTTAATTTCTAGACAAATTGGTCAGACAGGTGGTTTCACATATATCCATATATCCTTTACAATGCTTCAGTAATGATCACCATTAAACAGGCCACTCTGACACGTCATCACTGTACAATATCATCCTGTGCGATCTCTATCACGTGAATATAACATCTAATTAAATGAACGGATTTGTTGTACCAATTTGTGGGCAATACACTTGATCCGCTGGTTAGTTGTATAATACTTAATCTCCCTTTCGAGAATTTTTCACTCAGATGAAGACGTCACCATTGCCCGTGAAGGGCTGCACAATTTAGACATCTGTTAATCGCTTACAGCTACTGTGACACGGGACCTCGGTTTTTCCGATCTAATCCAAAGAACCGCTTATTTTGTCGTCTCTTACGACAAACAATGGGTGCTAGGGACCAATTCCAACCCCGGATTTAATCCATTGAAAGGACATGTAAAACTGGAATAACCTACAAAAAACAACAGAACATGAATAAAAATAGAATTATGAGACTAGCAAGCAAAATATCATCTCTATGTTCTGATCAGTACTGAAAGTTATAATATATGGAGTAGCTCCTACAATCGAAGTCATCAAATTTCCCGGTCTATATCTCCAGTTTTGTATTATTCCACAACATCCTTTAGGAATACCCGGTGAAAGGTTTCTATATCTACACGTAAAAATGCCACCAGGTTGGAAAATCTGACCATCTCTGACACAAATTGAGATAAATCAAATCCGTATATGATGAAATACCATATGTGGTACAAAAGAGTGATGAATTATGTGATATCATCTGTGAAACATGTAATTGTGACAAACATTTGATGCTAGGTTCTTCTGATGTGATACTTATATCTTATTGTTGCCTGAATAAAGAAAACATCTGTCACCGATCTGAATTATTAATCGGTTGTAGTGTCATATGTTTTATTTTATTTTGAATTACCTCCTTTCAATCCCATTTAAATCCATATTTGCGATAAAAGTCATTTCGTTTATTCAATGGGTCACCTATAAAAGTCTGGTCTTCACTGCATAATATCTTAATTGTAGTACGGATGCGATGATTTAAACTTAAGAAAACCTGGAGATTAAGATGTGATAATCAATATGTGCATTTTATGGTATAGCGTGAGGATCACCGAAAGTTCCTGCAAAGTCTCTGAAAAGTGAAAAAAGTAAACCACTACCTAAATAGTTATTTTGATTTAGAAGTAAGGCAAGCATTTTCTTACGGATTGAGAAACAATTCTCCTTCAATAAATTGACATTCCCGTCGTCCAACACAGTTTCTGAATTTCATTGTTGGTTTTCAAACTAAATTAAAACTATCTAATGTAGTACGGGCATTTTGTACTGTCTACGCTTGATTTTATTCGCTATTTCATCTTTTAATTCTACACATCTATTGAACATATATTCACATATTTTTATCTTTAACATGTTAGGACAAAAATCGTACATTTTAAGACCATATTCTTATTTGAAAATGGAATTGAAAACTGTATATATTCCTTATACTAAATTTAAAAAAAATGTATATATCACTATATTGAAAAGGATCAATGATATAAATTTCATTGTATTTTTCAAAGTAACAACGGGAAATCGGTTTTATGCTTAATGATTATTGTTAAACACGAGGTACTAGTAATTTAGACAAAATATGTTTTAAAGTTATACTCTTGAAACTTCTCAAAGCAAAATATCTAAACAAATAAGTTTATCTACCTGCATTGAATGAAGAAATTCTTCAATATGGCTTCCAAACCTCTTATCAACCCGAGTTTCAATCTTCCTGGTTTTCTTGGGGGGGGGGGGTTATTTATGTAGTGTTGATTTATATACAGATTTGCTGTAATCCTCGAGTGTTAATTTCAAATATATTTGTCAAAAAGTTGTCTCTTTGTCTCGTTTTCAGTAAGAAATGAATCTGGTCTGTCAACCACTTTTAAAATCTACTAAGTGTTTATTTATTAGGTTATGCATAGGTTATGTTTGGAGGACAGAAAGAAAACGTAATATCCCCACGAAGCAATCACATATTCATTAATCTGTACATCGCATCGAAATAGAAATATCTTTGCATTTATAGTCAAACACTCGTGTTTAGTGTTGTACACTGACCGTTTGTAGTTAGAATAAGTCATATTACTCTTGAGGTACATGGCAGATGGGGTTGTATATTTTCTTATTCCACGGTAAATGATTTCTTCAAGTGGTCTGTACTTTCCTGCCCTATATCCTTTGCTTCCTGGCGCTCTGACTAATTACAAAGTGAGGAACTATTGTACAACTCTTAGAGGATGTGTAAAATTGTGTAAATGATTGTCACATTTACTCTCGTGCCAGTGATCCCCAGCGATGTTATTGATGACATATTCTGCGTATAGTCAGTTTTTAAATCAAGGTAAGCTACTGACAAACAAGTTGATGGTACAGGGATTTCAACAGTCTCGATTGAAGTCAGCATTTCGCAAATTCTATGGTCGTTATAACGATCTAGTTCGTCAGTACAACCTCGCATTAGGTCAAATGCTGTCTGACGTGTTTCATACCGATTGTTAAGCCGTTCTTGGCACACTGATTTTGACTGAGGATAACTCCGTTTACCTGATCAGGATATGGGGCTCACGGTGGGTGTGACCGGTCAACAGGGGATGCTTACTCCTCCTAGGCACCTGATCCCACCTCTGGTGTGTCCAGGGGTTCGTGTTTGCCCATCTATCGATTTTGTATTGCTTATGGGAGTTATGACATTGATCACTGTTCGTTATCTTCACCTTGCATTCTTTAATTTCGTGGTGATGCATTTAGATCAGGTGTTAAGTCATATTCTAAATGGGAGTTCTCAATCTCTGGTGCACGTGTTATCTGTTTATTCTTTAAAATCTAATTATATATCGATGGAAGTAAAATAGGACTTATTACAAGTACATTTTTAACATATTACCCATGTAAATGGAGCAGCATAAATCTTTCCATCTCGCATTACATAAGACGCATTCTCGGTTTCCCTATAAATATTCTTCTAAGCCAGTTGTTAAGCTAATCACAGCTGAATGAACACCACTTCATACAGGACTGAATAAGGTAAGAATATGTTGCACTAGTTGGCTAACTGTGGTATCTGATATTTGGCAGCAAGTACTGGTGTCAGAGTCAGTTGGAAAATTGACATGGTTGTACACCCACGGTTAAAGTCAGTAGCCCGGACTAAGAGTTGTAACAATATACCCTAAGTGTTTACAGAGATTGAAAATTGAACCAATTATCTAAGTCACTAGCACATGGTACCAAGTAAGAGGTCCAATAGGGAAATAGGAATTGCTGGTCATTGATTGTAGACTACTTAGGGATTCATTTGTTTTAATATTTGTCTCAATCATAGAAAATATATCTGTAAGGTGAATGTTTGGCTAATTACTGCTAATTCTCTTTATTTTTATTTGTTCTTTTTTTGGTATTGACAGAATCATTAGTGAAAGTAATGAAGATACATATTAATCATTTTATACATTCTCACACTATATTGCACTCTTTCACACTTCTATCATACAGCATAATTGTTTGAATACTTGTTATTCTAGATTACAGATCAACTATAGTTTTTCAGTTTTCTCAAAGTCAGTCAAAACATCACATGATATGATTGACACAATTTTTTCAACTTTGTATTTGAAGAAAAGATAATATACCAGCCCAGTAATGTGAGGAGCTTTGTTTTATTTTGAACAATTGAAATGATATTGGTTGGTATACAGAATTATGAAATTAACAAGTTTATTATACAACATGAGAGTATTGATTGTGCAAATTTGGACACTTGCCACGTAGTGGACAGTGTAGCTTGACGCGATGGCTTTGCTAGTGACACATATTGGGTGTTCCATGTAACGACATTAAAGATAATTCGTTATTGTCAATCGTTGTCCAACCCTGGAAAATAGATTTTAAAGCGATAACATTCAGCAACGGTTTCTCGTTGATTTCATTAATGGGAATGTTTGAAAATCTTGGAACATCCAAACAATATCTTTAAAGCATCAAAGTACATCTCCTATCTCACATTAATGACGCCACACATACAAATATATAAGTGAAAAATCATAAAAGGCTACAATCTTAATATGTCCATCTCTATCGAAACATTGTATCTCCTTGAAGACCATGATCTTTCAAAAATTCTATTAAATGGTTCCGCTTGTGAACAGTTATGAAGGATTTATTTTGAAAATGTAAAATTGCGTGACTTAATAGAATTACCAACACCCATATTAGCATGCTTGGATGAATTCGCTACCGTACCTTATACTCAACAAATCAAGACCGCCATTGTCAGGGCTGAGATAATATAAATGAATCATCCGACCTGATTTGAAGTGAAGCCACATGACATAATTCTACAATGTTTACATTGAAAGCAAGCATGTCCTGTTCCCAATGTGTGCTGTGTAATACTTTGTGGATAGTGTCTGGATTGAAACCAATGTAATTGATAAACGATGGCAAAAGTATGCTATGTTTGAATACAGAATACAGAAAACATCAATATATCAATATTTCATCAACGGTACATCACTTGTATATATGTAAAACTTATACGGTACCAATTTTGATGCACCAGATGCGGATTTCGACAAATAATGTCTCTTTTTACAAGGAGGGGACAATGAGGCAGTGCTTCAATATTCTGATCAATCAACAATCAATACAAAACAATCAATCAGATTTGTGGTAGTGCACGATTATTCATACAAAACATACTTTGTTGAAGATGATATAAACTACATGGATTCATTACACAATTCTAATGGAAACCAGGGGAAAATGATGTATGGAAAAGAACGCATAATATATTAATATAGTGATACTCCATGATCACCTGCATATGGTGTAAAATAATGTCTCTCAAATGATTCGATACATAAGAACTTGTTTTGTATATGATTTATTAAATCGTGACAGCTGATGTTGCAGGTGTTTAATAACCTCGTTTAAAATCAACATTTCGCAAATCGTATGGTCATTATAACGACCTAGTTTGTCAATACAACCGGTCATTGGATCGAATACTTATTTATTTGTTAGGCAGTGCTGAAGAGAGTAAGCGTACATTTTTAGTTTCATTAAGGTAGTAAAATAATATAGCCTACAGAACATACAAACATAAAATGTTATGTAGATTAGATTCTTTAAGTGAAACGACTTTTAATATGTATAATCATGTTAAAAAATCATTATGTTTCTATACATAAGTATTGAAGTATATAAATGCAAAAGAGCATAATTTTTTTGAACATCTTTGTAAATTTATGTAACTTGACTGCTGTAAAGAGACCAGTATAAACTATCCTTAAATATTTATCATTATAACTATACGGTCAACCTAGGACTACATTGTTCATATATTATTCCTTAAGTAATTTCTATGTTATTCTACTGTTGATATATCTACATCAACGTTGTATATGATATTTTTATGATTTCGAAAAATATTTGATATTATGTATTTTCATATAAATTATATATATGCCGTATATAAAATAATATTATAATAAAATACATTCAATCCAATGGGCCCCTGGCACCATTGGAGAGAATTAAGAGGGAGTATCCGAGGATATTTTATCCCAAATAGTATGTATACTTTTTAATAAATGATGAAAATTCAAAAAAAAAAAAAAAAGCTAGTGAAATAAATATTGATGCATTCTCTAAAGAATGTGGCGGCTAAATCATTGATTGCATATCTCTAATTCATATATCATTAAAGGAATCACTAGGGAACTGAGAAAAAGGAATGACAAGGAAATCACACTAAATTAGTTTGTTTTATTGCAACCTTCATCAAATTAAAGCATTGTTGTGCATAAGTTTTTTAATCGAGGCAGGCTACTGACAGATAAGAGGATGTTGCAGCTAAGGGTTTCAACAGTTTCGTTTAAAGTCCACATTTTGAAAATTTTATAGATGTTAAAACAATCTAATTCACAAGTACAATCTGTCATTGGGTCAAATACTGTCTGACGTGTTTCATACCAATTATTAGGCCGGCTTTTTTGGTACTAACTTTGGCTAAAAATTACTCCGTTTACCTGATAATTTAAGTAAAATCGACAAAATGAAAACTATCATTCAAGATTACAGAGATGGTGGCTATAGGATTGTGGGTTATTCTGAGTTTACTTTAGCATCAGAATCAATTTGGATAAGAAAATTAATTCATTCAGATTCCAAGTGGTTAAAATTACTTTTAAGTACAATTACATACAAATATTAGAAATATTTGGATAATGGGTTCAGACTTTACTGCACAAGTATGTAAAACTTATACGGTACCAATTTTGATGCACCGTGTTAGAGAATAACAATTTTTGGATTGACTCCTGTAGAGGTTGGCTTGAAATATGTCATATAGAACAACATACAAATACAAATATATTTCAAGGACATTATGGTATAACCCAAGTATCATGGGCAAGTCCTCTGTCTTTCTTAAGCTGGTTTTCTTTTCATAAGTAATTTCTTTGACTTAGATAGGAATTTTCTAAAGCCTCAATACCTTTGATAAACTTTAAGTAAAAACAAATTTTGTTAAATATTCTGGTCTAAAACGGGCAGTGATGGATAGTTTTTTTAAAATACAAAACAAAATGATATGATGCTCTCCACTTATGCCTAGCTTTTAGCGATATGAATTGAGAGAAAAAATGAAACAAATACGTCAACATTAAAATGGAATGAAGATGGATATCATTTCAATTCAAGTGAATAGAGCAAAACTTTTGCATTCCCTTTTGAACTCACACAAAAATCAAAACTTCATTCGTTATAGTTCCAAATTGTACATAGAATAGTTCCCACAAATTCACATCTTCATAAACCTAAGATTAAACACTCCCAACATATTGTTTCTGCAATTATGAAATTAAATCAATCGAACATCTATTTGTTGAGTGTTATTTAGTAAAGGATATTTGCAATGATATTGAAGAGTGGTATTTATCTTTATCTTTTTACAGAACTACAAAATATAACAAGATATAAAATGTGATAGCTGAATAAAAATTACAAATAATAAAAAACATTGGTTTGATCCACCTTTTCCGATAAGGCTTAAGTTAAAAGAATCAAATATATATGATATATCAGATAGGTCAACGTAATTTCAACGAGATTTATTTAAACATTAAACCAACTACATGGATTGTCCATCTAATCAGGGACACTACAGATTTTGTCTGAAATAGATACATTGTATCACTGTTATATAGTGTTCACATGCACTGGTTCACAGGCACAGTGACCACGCAGAGTCCTTGCAAGACTGATCTCTCCTTCTGATAAATCGAGATAAAATATAATTAATTCACCATTGAAAGATATTGAAATGCAATGCAAAGTTTGCCAATTGATTTTGATTTATTCAGAAATATTGGAGAGTGATCAATCAGATTCATAAGCAGACACTGATAATTCCCATTTGATTTCTTTATAAATCAGAATCATCGACAAAATGGGGAATTCGGGAAGATGGAATTTAAACAAGTTCATAATTTTCTAATGAAATCAACAGTCATCCTATTTATTCAATACAAATATACAAATGATATGGACTGAATGCCTTGACTTAAGATGAGTTTGTAACTGAACCAAAGGGCAGACTATGTTTTAAATATATCGATCCTCTCGATATTTATTTGTTATCTTTAATTCGGAAAAAGTTCACGCTGCAGTATTACTTGTCCAGGTACGTAAAACTTCCTTAAAAGGTGTTACTGGGGTATGATGAAAAGTAATTTTTCGCAGTACCCGTTATCAGTCGGGTAAATCTTTTAAAGTACAAAATTTAATGACTTTGTTAATTAAGAATTTTATATTTTGAAAAAAAAGCGTACAAACCTCCCAATGTTAAGTATAAGGGTTCTAAAACCAATTATTGAAGGAAAAACCTTGATAGATTTTTTTTTATATTTAAAAAATAGATGTATAAATATACATAGTTTAAAAACAACTGGTATTATTGCCTAAATCCCAGTATATGATGATGGAGTGAGGTGTACTATTACTTGTCCAGGTAGATAAGACTTCCTTAAAATGTTATTGGTATATGATTAGAATTGCTCTTTCTCAGTACCCTTTATCAGTTGAGTAAATAGTTTACATGCTATTTTTTCTGCTTACGACTAGTCGAACCGTGGTATTTGATTGGCTGAGTGTTTCACGCCTGGTGATGATTGACATGTATCTAAGCGGTAGTCCTACAGGACTGTTCAAACGCGTGAGTAGGAATTACACTTCAGATTAAACGAGTTTGATTTAGCCAAGGGGATTACACAAACAATCTAAACGTGAGTAAACTTCTCAAATCTTAAGCATTTTATGTCAAACATCGATCAAAAGCTGAAGTAAGGTGCTTGTTGATTTCACTTTACTTGTTTGGTGATTACTGACTCCATTATCATATACTAGGATTTAGGCAAATGTTAACATTAATCGTATACATATAGAGTTAATATTGACGGTCAATAAATTTCTAGAGAATAGATTCTAAATATGAAGAGAAAGGTTAATGAGGTATTTCTGTGATTAACTAGTTAGGAAGTACAAAGTATCATTTTTGATTAAGTCAACCATGATCAATGTCATAATGCGAGGAAGAATATGAAAGTAGGAAAAACGAATAGGCCTTAAAACCACGTGCAGAGTATTCCATGTTTCACAAGTAGTCTGGCTTGGCAGGTCTCCAAGCGTCAGAAAAACTCATAAGTTTCATTGTAGAGAATGAACATTGATCAATCGATAAACATCCTTGAAAAATGCAAAATACAAAATTGAGGATAGTACAAACACTGACCCCTGAATACACCAGAGGTGGGATCAGGGGCCTAATATATACCAAAGTCCCCAACTGGAAACCAAACATTTAGATATCACATTTACCCAAGCTGTAATTGACTAGAACAATATCATAACTTTATACAGTATAATGTCTTATAGATATTACGTGTCCTTTTGAATTATAAATTGGGCTGGGGGCCTGCATCCTGCTATCAACTTTCAGTGAGTGCTAAGCGAAGCCCTGGTGGGAGTCCATGGGATGAAACACCCTAAAGCTACGGACCTCTGACAACATACGCTGTGTATTTTCCATCATTTTTAGAACATAGTTTGAATTGAAGATGAAATGAACAACTAAGCGATGTAAATTAGATAAAGGGGCATATAAAGCAAATGGAAATAAGATATATATCATAATATAATTTCTGCGAATGAAACAGATCTTTATATACCCCCCCACTTTTTTTTTTTTTTTTTTTTTTTTTTTTTTTACAATTGTTGGACATAATTTACAATTGAACATTGGAAACAAATAATTGTTTTTAAGTTATACCATAGAAAATCCTTACAAAAAAACATTAAAGAGACAACAAGCTGAATATCAATCTGACTCTCATTGTAATTTTTGAATTGCCTGTGTGGGTGTAAATTTAAAATCAACCATGTCTTTTGATATATATTTGATGACAATGCTGACGATTAATGTCTTTTTATCTATATTTTCTGGTAAACGAGTACAATAGATATGCCTCCTGATTAAGATAATAAAAATATAATAAAAATATGAAAATAGGTTTTAAACATGTTTTCCTGAAGAATAATTGGACTATATTACATAGAGGCTTTCTTAATTTACACATAGTAAAGGAAAATATTTTAACGAGTAAAAGGTTAGCTACCTGTTTTTTGGATATAATGTGATGGTTAACTTGTCCTCTGACCTTCCTTTCTACCGGGGTTTCAATCTTCCTGGTCTTTTCCTATTTATTCTAATTTGATTCCTGTAGTGTTGATTTCTATACACATTGGTCACACAGGTGGCTTCACATATATCCATATATCCTTGACAATGCTTCAGTAATCAGTAAACAGGCGACTCTGACACGTCATCACTGTACGTTATATTCCAGTGTGATCTCTATCACGTGAATATAACATCTAATTAAATATAACATTTAATTAAAATGATATTAAGCCCACGAACAGATGCGTTGTATCAATTTGTGGGCTATACACTTGATCCGCTGGTTAATTGTATAATACTTAAATCTCCCTTTCGAGAATTTTTCACTCATATGAAGACGTCACCATTGCCCATGAAGGGCTGCACAATTTAGACATCTGTTAATCGCTTACAACTGCTGTGACACGGGTCCTCGGGTGTTTTTCGGTCTAATCCAGAGCACCGCTTATTTTGTCGTCTCTTACGACAAGCAATGGCTGCTGGGGACCAATTCCAACCCCGGATTTAATCCATTGAAAGGACATGTAAAACTGGAATAACCTACTGAAAACAACAGAAAACGAATAAAAATACAATTATGAGACTAGTAAGAAAAACATCATCTAAATGTTCTGATCAGTACTGAAGGTTATAATATATGGAGTAGGTCCTACAATCAAAGTCATCAAATTTCCCGGTTTATATCTCCAGTTTTGTATTATTCCACAATATCCTTTAGGAATACCTGGTGAAAGGTTTCGATATCTACACGTAAAAATGCCACCAGATCTGTGACACAAATTAAGATTTAAAAAAATCCTTATATGATAAAATACCATCTGTGGTACAAAATGGTGATAAATTATGTGATATCATCTGTGAAACATGTAATTGTGACAAAGATTTGATGTTAGGTTCTTTTGATATGCTACTTATATCTTATTGTTGCCTGAATAAAGAAAACATTTGTCACCGAACTGAATCATTAATCGGTTGTAGTGTCACAAGTTTTATTTTGTTTTGAATTATGTCCCTTTCAATCCCGTTTAACTCTTAATGAGTTGTCACCAGCTGTCGTTATGAAAAGTGTCTACATTTAAATCGAGATTTCCAAAAGTCATTTCCTTTATTCAAAGGGTCACTTATAAAAGTATGGTCTTCACTGCATAATATCTTAATTGTAGTACGGATGCGATGATTTAAACTTAGGAAAACTCGGAGATTTGGTTGTGATAATCAAGATGTACATTCCTTGGTGTAGCGTGAAGATCACCGACAGTTCTTGCAAAGGCTCAGAAAAGTGAAAAAAGTAAACCACTACTTAAATAGTTATTTTGATTTGGAACAAAGGCAAGCATTTTCTTACTGATTGAGAAGCAATTCTCCTTCAATAAATTGACATTTCTGCCGTCCAACACAGTTTCTGAATTTCATAGTCGGTTTTCAAATTAAATTAAAACTATCTAATGTAGTACAGGTATTTTGTACTGTCTACTTTTGATTTTATTCGTTATTTCATCTTTTAATTCTACACATCTATTGAATATACATTCACATATTTTTATCTTTAACATATTAGGACAAAAATCGTACATTTTCTTATTTGAAAATGGAATGGAAAGCTATGTATATTCTTATATAAATTATATATATCACTATATTGAAAAGTGAAAAGCAAACCACTACCTAAATAGTTATTTTGATTTAGAACTAAGGGAAGCATTTTCTTACTGATTGAGAAGCAATTCTCCTTCAATAAATTGACATTCCTAGCGTCCAACACAGTTTCTGAATTTCATAGTCGGTTTTCAAATTAAATTAAAACTATCTAATGTAGTACGGGTATTTTGTACTGTATACTTCTGATTTTGTTTGCTATTCCAGTAATCATGCATACAGATGCTATTTTTTTTTTTACATAGTTGTAAAGCCTAAACGTTGCTAAAACAATAATTCATGAACCCAAGAGAAGACTTGAACATTCTATCACATATGACAGTTACTTGTGATTGGTAATCATGACGTCTTTCTTTAATTAAAAGTATGCAAAAATGACGTCACAATTTTTCATTATGAAGTTTTAAAACTGTTTTGCTTGGAACAGCTTTTTTGGTCCGCACTGTACGTTGTCAATGTAAACAAGGTTCAATACTATTTTTTGAGATGATGTGTATTAAACTGTTGTATTAACCAATTTACCTTTATACTGTCATTGTTATTGCATATTTATGATTTTATAAGCGACAGGAACATTTCATATGTACACATTTAAAGAAATTAAGACAAGATTTGGTGTACAACTGTGGATCATAACCGACCTAGTAGATATACTGCATTTTATTCGGTCCGGTTGCTGGATTTATTCATGAAATAATATATTTTAGATTGTAATTATTAATACATTGTATCATTATGGTCGCTAAAACAATAACAAATACATTAAGTTGTGATTAATTTTCTTATACCACTGTAGGTACATGGCGATCCGCCTGTGCACAAACGTCAAAATAAGACGCCTGATTAGATATATATATATATATAAAAAAAAAGAAATTGGCCACAGCCAACGGCCAGAACGAAACATGAGCAATTACTTCTTTTGAAGATAATCTATCTCTAGTTTACTGCTTTTTGTGGCTGATGCATGTGGCCACATGGAATTTTCTCCTAAAAGGTAGAAAAAGTGAAAAAAAAATCGTCCATTTCCCGGATTCCGGATAGGTTTGAATAGTACTTAACATTACAAGAGACCTAGATCCGCCGATATGTTTGTATATATAAATACTAGGGATCATCAACTTCATATATATCAATGATTTGTATTGATAATTGTTCTTCATTTTTGAAGTATTTTATAGGGCCTAGTTATGATAACAAACGTACCTAGCTCTTTATAGAATATGTATATTATATATATATATAATTTAATTCTTATTGTATCCTTGTCTCTGATTGGTCAAATTCTAATTGAGGAACGCAAGTTATTTTTGTATAACCTGGTTTGGTATGGGGACACACCCTCTTGACAACCAGATGTCAGAACTATTTTTTTTTTCTCTAGATCTAAATTTACATTGCAGCACTGTTTTCAGCCTTCTATGGAATAGAAAGTCAACGTGCACAATAATGGTTGTCAATATTAGCATCTAGGCCTACTTGTACGCAAATCACTTTTGTAAAACATCTTTCTCTGTATATATATGGTCGAATAATATATTAAAACAAAGATATTATATTCAAATTAATGATTTACCAAGTAAGCATTACCCTGTTCATTTTGAAATACATTTCTCACTGGGGGAAAAGGAGGGGGGTGGGGGTGGGGTGGGTGGGTGGGGGTGCGTTGTTTCATTCCTTGATCCGTCTTTCAACAAAGCAAACAAAAATTCATACGTCACATTTTATCACATGACGTCAGACACATTGACATGTGGATCGCTATTTGTTACTTTCTTACATATTTTCTTGTGTCGGATTTACTATTAGCGACAACATTGCATACAAGGGTAAGTTTTCCTTTAGTAGAAGTTTTCACAGAGTTGAAAGCCGTAAATTATTGCATTTTCTGATATTTGAAGATTTATTTTGGGTAGGCCTAAACAATGCAATTTCCCGTATTTTCTCAATCTGTCGGAGATGAGCGACTTCAAAGTCGATCTCTATCTCTAAAAGGGCAGCGAAATACGCATTACATGGATAGTCTACGCATATTTTCTATCATGATAAACTTCACTTTCGATACAATATTTTGATAAATGGCTAGGCTCCGTAGAACTAAGATTAAAGATGGCGACCTTTGGCTTCGCAGCTAGACGCTTCGTGTCGCTGCTGCTAAGTAAATCATTGCGCGGCTTGGTTAACTTGTATTTTTCCGAGTGTATGTACATTTTGATAAACGAAGGTTAGCATCTTTGTCTCTTGCATTAAATTATAAGAAATTACTTCGCGGATTATAAAGCGTAAACTGACCCAAACCAGGTTATACTCGTATAACTTGCCCCAGAATTAAAGTCATTCCTTATATATATATATATATATATATATATATATATATATATATATTATATATGCATGTATGTGTTCGTGTGTGTGTGTGTGTGTGAATTTTCTTTGGATAAATGTAAATTCAGAATGCACACCAAAGAGAAATGCCCCTGATTGAGATAATTAAAAGATAATGAAAATAAGAAAATGGGTTTTAAAATGTTTTCTTGAAGAATAACTGAACTAGATTACATGGAGCCTTTTTTATTTTACAGATAGTAAAGGAATATTTTAACAAGTAAAGGCTTACCTACCTGTTTTGGATATAGTGTGGTGGTTAACTTGTCCTCTGTCTTTTATCCCAAATAGTATGTATACTTTTTAATAAATGATGAAAATTAAAAAAAAAAAAAATACTTGTCCTCTGACCTTTCTTTCTACCAGGGCTTTAAGATTCCTGATCTTTTCCTATTTATTTTAATTTGATTCCTGTAGTGTTGATTTCTAGACAAATTGGTCACACAGGTGGCTTCACATATATCCATATATCCTTTACAATGTTTCAGTAATGATCACCATTAAACAGGCGACTCTGACCCGTCATCTCTGTACGTTATCATCCTGTGTGATCTGTATCACGTGAATATAACACTTAATTAATTGAACGGATTTGTTGTACCAATTTGCGGGAAATAAATTTGATCCACTGGTTGGTTGTATCATACTCCAATATATATATTGTATAATAATCCCCCTTTCGAGAATTTTTCACTGATATTAAAACTTCACCATTGCCCGTGAAGGAATGCACAATTTAGACATCTGTTAATAGCTTACAGCTGCTGTGAAACGGAGCCTCGGTTTTTCCGGTCTAATCCGATTTAATCCATTGAAAGGACATGTAAAACTGGAATAACCTACAAAAACAACAGAAAATGAAGAAAAATAGAATTATGAGACTAGTTATCATCCTGTGCGATCTGTAGCACGTGAATATAACACTTAATTAAATGAACGGATGTGTTGTATCAATTTGGGACGCTAATTGAGATAAAAAAAAGAGAAGCTTATATGATAAAATACCATCTGTGGTACAAGATGGTGATAAATTATGTGATATCATCTGTAAAACATGTAATTGTGACAAACATTTGATGCTTGGTTCTTTTGATATGCTACTTATGTCTTATTGTTACCTGAATAAAGAAACCATTTGTCACTGAACTGAATCATTAATAGATTGTAGCGTCATATGTTTTGTTTTTAATTACCTCCTTTCAATCCGTTTTTACTCTTAATGATTCAGTTCAGTGACAAATGTTTCACAAATGATATCACATAATTTATATAGCTGTTGTTATGAAAAGTGTTTACATTTAAATCAAGGTTTGCTATAAAAGTCATTTCCTTAATTCAATGGATCACATATACAAGTATGGTCTTTACACATAATATCTTAATTGTAGTACAGGTGCGATGATTTAAACTTAGGAAAACTAGGAGATTAGGTTGTGATAATCAAGATGTGCATTTCATGGTGTAGCGTGAAGATCACCGAAAGTTCCTGCAAAGGCTCTGAAAAGTGAAAAAAGTAAACCACTACCTAAATAGTTATTTTGATTTAGAACTAAGGCAAGCAATTTCTTACTGATTGAGAAGCAATTCGCCTTCAATAAATTGACATTCCTGGCGTCCATCACAGTTTCTGAATTTCACTGTCGGTTTTCGAACTAAATTAAAACTATCTAATGTAGTACGGTAATCTTGTACCGTCTACTTCTGATTTTGTTCGCATATTACGACTATACATATAACTCTTATCTGCCATCTGAAAATACACAGATGGCAGATAAGAGTTATAAGTATTGAAAAATGTTCGAATTCTAAGAGTTTATAACCGTTACATTTATCACTTGAATAAAAAGTAAAGATAATGATGAGTGATTAGTCTCAACTCCTGTAGGAAATATACAATATTTTGTTGGGGAAATACGGACCCCTGGATATACCATTGATTCTTTTGTAAGTGAATGAAATTGAATCCCTGACTATGCATGATATGTGTTTTACTAATCAGTGGATAACAAATATAAATAATAAATGCCATTTGAAGATCATTTTAAACAAATAGCTCTAGCAAGTTTATCGTTATCTCTACAGCCCAGTAGTTAAGTACTTCGTGACTAGCTTGAAAATACGGATGTATATTTAATTGCTGTTATAAAATTTAGAAATTCATTTCAAAGTTAAAGATTATCTCCCCCTCACGCATAGCTCTTATCCTTAGACGAATTTGACTCCACTTTTTTGGGACACTGCTTTTCCTTATAATAGCTCTAACACTTCATTGTTATTTCGGATTTCAAACATTTCGGTTGAGCATCACTGAAGAGACATTATTTGTCGAAATGCGCATCTGCTGCATAAAAATTGGTACCGTATAAGTTTTACACAAATACACTAACATACTGCAATGTAAGTAAGCAAAGAAGTGGTAGTATAAGTAAAAAATACATTATTAGTACAGACAATGTTCACTCTGATCTAAATGATACAATGTTTATACTACTAATCAGAGCCCAAAGCCAGGAAATATTCGGGCCCATTTCCTAAAGTTTTAATACTACCTCCAATACTTTCTTTAGTTATAATTGGTTGAAGTCTGAGTACGTATGAATGACATTAAACTAGAATATTTGTAATTATGTTGATTGTTATTTCGGATTTCAAAACTTTCGGTTGAGCATCAATGAAGAGACATCATTTGTCGAAATGCCCATCTGGTGCATCAAAATTGGTACCGTATAAGTTTTACATCAATCTAGGTTATAACTTCATCATCTTGGGAATAATTGCAAGTTAAAACATTTAGATCCTATAACATAATTATAATTAAATAGCAAGTACATGTATAAAGTTTCAATAATAAGCTACAGATAAGAACACAATAGTTATTGCAGTCTTCCAAAAGTTTCTATCATGTGGATAAATTCTGTTAAAGCATTGGGCCAGATAAATATGGAAGAAAAAAAGGAAACACATTGTATCAAGACTATTTCATCTCTATTAGAAATATTACCTGTACTGCAATAAGAAAGTCAAACACGTAAAAGAAAAGGATACATATGATTATTTTACCTTTACTAGAGAAAAAGTTTAAGAACACGCAAAAGTACTTCCAAAATAATGGTAGTAGTGGTAGGGCACTATTTAGTATATTATCGATGCTTTGTCCGATTATCTCTAGAGATGATAGTAGAAGAAGCAGAGTAGATCTTAATGTAATGGCCTGTTGTACTACGAGGACTGTTTGAATGATAACAGTCACTAACACAATATCAACTGTCAATAATTTCTATACTGTTACACTTGAAAACAGATTTGTTGCAAACGCTTTCATTTCTTGAGCTCATTGTCTTTGGTTCATGATGCTCAGGGAATACCTGGGTTTTAAATTCAGAAATCGACCAGGTAAATTATCTACAAGTCAAAGATTCCAAGTGATTAAGAATATATCTGAAACAACTGTATACGAGTTGTAGTCCGAGTAGCAGTACCTGGTTAGGTAGACAATCTTTCCTTTCAAAGTGTTTTCTGTGGCAGGTGCCTCTCACCTGTCTGAATTAGGAAGTGAAACCAATGTCTAACATTTGTTTGATGTTTGTATGTGATACATAGTCATTCTTTATAGCGTGTTATGAAGTAGTATCTCATACACCTTGTTACTAAAACCCTTGACTTCACAATTTTTGTTAGATTATACTAAGGACTGCTATTACTTCATCAAGTTATTTGTTAAAAATTTGGTAGGGGTTGTATCAGACAACATTGATAAGCAAACATTCGTATTTTTCAATTCTAAATTAGCATGGCCAGACAGGGAATTGTAAAACTAAAATCCTAGTATCCATGTCTATGGAACAGTCCCAACCAATATTCCAAGTCTCTGCCTTGAAAATATTAACCCAATAACACAAGAGAGTGTTTAGAATTCATATTGGAAGCAAAATGTAATAAAGTTAAAAGAGTAACAGTTATTCAAAAATAAATATAGGGAGAATATAATTAATTTCATAATATCTTGAGAGTGCTTTTGGATCGAAAAAGTAATAACAGGCAACTCTCCTGATTTGGCATTTTTTGAAGTTTTGCACGGAAAAGGAGTAGTGGATAAAATGTTAGGTTTTAAAGATGAATATACTAGTATATTTTACCTGCTAAATTACTCCCAATGAATTATGGATCAATTTTTTATTTGATGTGTTTAAAAGTAAAGAGTTCACACTTAACAGCGAATTATTCGGACACTTGAGAAGTAGAGGAGGCACTCATGCCTCTAATGTGAAACTTTGTTACGAAAGGAAGGCTGTTTTCATCACACACAGTCCTCATTACAATATTAACCATCAATGATTCCATCAAATGTCACGCTTGATAACGCACTTGGTTGATTGAGCCCCGCCTTTATAGTGATGATTGACAGGTATCCATTTAGCAGTCCCAAAGCACACTTCAGATCAAATCAGTTGGATTAGAAAAACACTCTAAACGTGAGTAACCCTCTCAAATCTTAAGCATTTCATGCAAATCATTTTGTTAAAAGTTGAATCGAAACTGAAGTAAGGTGCTTGCTAATTCTACTTCTTTGGTGAAACCTGATTCCATTATCATACACTGAGACCTAGACAAATTTTAACATTGATCTTATATATATAGAATTATTATTGACTGTCAACATAATTCATGAAACAAGATTTTGAACATAATTCAAAATGTTAATGAGGTATTTCTGTGATTAATTAGCCACGGAAATATACCAAGTATTATTTTTGACTTAAGTCAAATCTCAGTCCATGGTTTTGGATCCTGGATTACATTGACTCAAACCGTAAATAACTACTTCGTACTTCGTTGTGGTTGAGTTTCGAACGCTTAAAGACTTTGTGGATTTATCTAATGTTTTGTGGGGCCTCTATTATCAACATACCCTGAGTGTCGTAATACCTCAATCTCATTCAAACGATAAACTGTAAGTTGTATAATGTCACGGAGTTGATAATGACGATTAAACGAAGAAAGTAACGAACAGTAATCAATGTCATGATGCAAGAAAGAATCCGAAAGTGGGCAAAAACGAAAAGGTTGTTAAACCACGTGCAAAATATTTCCTGTGACACATGTAGTCTGGCTTGACAGGTCTCCAAGAGTTAGAAATACTCATGAGGTTCATTGATGAAAATTGTAGAGAATGAACATTGATCAATCTAAAAACTCCTATAAAATTTTTAAACAAAAATTGAGGATAGGACAAACACAGACCCCTGGATACACCATAGGTGGGATCAGGTGCCTAGGATATTATAAAAATCCCCAACTGCAACACACACATTTATAAATCATATTTACCAGAGTTGTAATTCACTAGAGCAATAATCTAGCTGTACAGCATGACTGAAACAAACTACTTGAATTTGTGCCTAGTCAATTCATATATACTTCTCAGTCAATCTCTAAGATTATATAAATCTGCTGAATATATACAGTGTATCACTATATGATAGTTGTCCAGAGAACTGAGTATTGAGCATACATGAGCAATTTGCTGAATACAACTCTCTCTGCTTTCCATACACCTCTTTCAGTCACGTGACATACTTATGACAAAGTACAAAGAAAAGAAAATTGTAATGAAAATTCCTTTGATTACGTAAATGAAGCAATCAGGGTCAATCAAGTCTTGTCCATGATTAGCTATTTATTGTGTACTGTACGTTGTCTCAAACGTTTTTGAGACTTGAAGATGATTTAGCAGAATTGAGCAGAGGTATACATAGCACTTTTGCGTATCTGGGTTAAACAGAGAAATAGACAGCGAAGAGATAGGATCGCATCGAGGTAAGGTTTATTGTCTTATATGAGGGACCTCAAATTACTGGGGGTGGACCATGTGAGACATTATTCCTTCAGAAGATAGTCCGAGAGCAAAAGTTCAAATAAATAAAAAGTTCGGACTTGAAGTTTGAAACAGTAGTTTCAGCCCAGAGGCTTAAGCACTTGTGATTAGACTAGGCAAAGACTAGTTAGAGGAAAATCATATAATAAATCAATAAGGAAATAATCATAGTTTTGATTCAAAGTGATGATTATTGCTTAGAACTATAGTTTAATCATATAGAAACGTAGGAAACATTAAAAAAAATTATTATCCGTGGTTTGAGCCCACATTACACGTTACAAACGTTTTGGTGGCAGCGATGGGATAATCGAAATCAACTCATTCGTAAAATCATAGTGTGATTTCATTTGAATAAGTTGTGTGATGTTGGAACAATAGAAAAGTAAGGAGCATTCTAATGAAAGCATACAAATTAAAGAACATAGGGTACAGTCAACACCTGGTACTGCTAGAGACCCAGACATTGGAGGGTCTGGACGTAAATTAGAACATGATGCAGAGGAAAGCTATGAGGAAAGAGAAGCAAGGCCTAAAACTAAGATTAATGCTCATACAGAAGATCCATATGAACTTTATGAAAGAAAAGACAGACTTCGGAAGGAAACAACACCGGTGTATTTAGGAACGCCAGACAATATGCCAAGAAATGTTACAACACGTAGTAAAAGGGACCTGTCACAAGCACCAAATAATTGAAGGCGTTCAAGAAAATACAGATAAGCCTGGTAAGATTAAACCAGCAACATATGATGGTTCAACTTCATATTTAGATTATAAATCACATTTTAATGCTTGTGCCTGTTTGAACTATTGGTCTGAGGCTGAAAAGGGAATGCACCTTGCTGTTTCCCTCAGGGGTCGGGTTCAGGGAGTGCTTGATAACCTAGCTAGAACAATGCAAATAAATCCCAAGTCACTCACGAGAAGAGAGATGTTAGTCAGCTAACCAAACGGAATTATATAGAGCTCAGTTAAGAAAGAGAAGACAAAGGGCTAGCGACACAATACCGTAGCTTGGACAAGATCTCATACGATTGACAAGCTCAGCCTATCCTACTGCTCCAGACTCTTCCTGATGCTCTCACAAACGCAGATATGCGTCTGAGGATGAAACAGTCTAGAACCCAGGACCTCAACGATGCTATCCGGCATGCCTTTGAGCTTAAAGGTATTTTAAAGAGCGAAACACAAAACGTATGAAGAAATTGGTTTTCTTCGAAAAAGTTGGAGATGATAATAAACATGAAACTAAGCGTGAAAGGTTAGAGGAAATCTGTATACATTTACCCATATGTATACCAGCTATCTCCATGAAGGAAATATTGATCGGGTTGCAGAAAGAAATTAATGATATACAATATGAAAAGAGGAGAACGTCTAAAACCGATAATGTGCCATGGTTGTTCTGGAAGGGTTCTAACGTATGGATTCCAAAGAAGTGTTACAATTGTATGTATACAGATTTCCTCTAACCTTTCACGCTTAGTTTCATATTTATTATCATCTCCAACTTTTTCGAAGAAAACCAATTTCTTCATACGTTTTGTGTTTCGCTCTTTAAAATATCGTTAAGCTCAAAGGCATGCCGGATAGCATCGTTGAGGTCCTTGGCTCTAGACTGTTTCATCCTCAGACGCATATCTGCGTTTGTGAGAGCATCAGGAAGAGTCTGGAGCAGTAGGATAGGCTGGGCTTGTCAATCGTCTGAGATCTTGTCCAAGCTACGGTCATTTAAAGAGAGACAGTCAAACAGAAGAGTTGAAAATAACTTCACTATCGAATACAAGCAAAATCACAAGACTGGCAAAGGCAAGCCCGGCATTTCTGGACTTGTGAAAAAGATCACCCATGTGTGAGTAAATCTCGACGTGAGTACCAAGGAAGTATTTGAGTTCAAAGAAATACTACTGAGCCAGGAATGTATATTAGAGGAAATATAAATGATATTCCTGTCCTGGCGTTGGTTGATATTACACTGGTATCTTGGAAGACATTTGAAGAGATGAATAAAAAGTGCAAACTAGACTTGGCTGAAACGAATCAGAGTATATCATTAGCGTCAGGAACGCCTCTTCGAATAACAGAAAGGCAATCGTCAAATGTAAGTTTCGCAAGGAGATATTATATCAGACAGCACGGTTGCTGACATGATTGTTGATGCTGCTCTGAGTCTTGATTGTTTGAAAACTAGCAAAGGCATAATTAATTAATCAACATGAAAGAAAGGTGAGGTTGGGAGATGAAACTCACTAGAATTTGAGGGAAGAATTGGGTGTTTTAGAATTGTGGCACTAGAAACGGAAATTGTCACAAAGGGGAAAGTTATAGTTTCAGATAACAGCGAGATGCATTGAGATATTGGAATGGTGGAGCCTGCAGAAACGTTTTTGAGAGGGGTAACTCTATCTTTGGACAACAGTTGGACACTATCACCAACAGAGTGTATAATAGAAGATGATTGATGCTGCTGACAAATTGCCTGAGTACGTGAGCTGTATAGGAGGACTTGCTAGAATATGAGGTAGACAGAAGCAAATGCAGTCAAATCTCTTCTGTCGAAATATGATCTACTGTTCATAAAGTCTGATAGTTACACGGGAAGAACAGGGTTTGCTAATTATAGCATCGACACCGGAGATAACCAGCCAATCAAGGGCGTTCCAAGACGACTCCCAGAACACATGTATGCGGAAGTCGAAGCTGCCTTTATATGAGTAAAATGGATATTAATGTAATTTTGATACATTGTTTTTATAGAATTGAGAAAACGTATAAAAAAGGGCAACAAATTCGTTTGAAACTTTTGGTACAGCAATTGCTTTTAAAACACATTCTGCTGCACAATCAAAATGGATAAATGAGGGGAAAACACATGTCATTTTTAATCACGGAGATCCAAATAGTAAAGGTGTATTGATTTTATTTCCGCATAATATTGATTATAATTCATAAATTATAAAGACTTGCATGTGTCAACACTGGAACATTTTTACACGTATTTATACCACTAGATAGAAGAGAATTTATTGCACCAACTAAAGATAACCCTATAGAAGAAAATAAGTTTTTAAACATTTGGAAGGAGAGAGTTTTCAGAATTTGATCTTAGGTGGTCACTATTATATTACATTATCCATATTTCGTCATTAGTTATGTCTGTCTCATGTATTAGATACATGTAATTGTTGCCTTCAATGTAAATAAAGTATATCAATTATCACACAGTATTTGCATGGTATAGTAAAGGGGTTTTGAATATAAAAAATAGGCAGTTTGTATTGTTACCAATGCAATAAATATTAGCAGTTGCATGTAAAGCTTTTCATATGGAAATATATGTCTAAAAAGATTTTCCAAACTGAGATTGTTGGACAAAATATACTGTTAGATCAAACATATTTTGAAAACTCCCGTGGATATCTGGGTTAGAATAGACCCCCAGTACGCCTTGCTTGTCAAAAGAGGCGACTAAATGGGGCGGTCTTTAGGTCGATACCGCAAAAATCAAGGGGGCACAGTAGGTGTGGCACGATTAAGACCCCTCCCTGCTCAAAGGGCGTAAGCGCTGAGCATTGACCTAAATTTTGAAGACCTTAATCGGAAATGGTGACATCTCCATATGAGTGAAAAATTATCGAGAGGTACATTAAACAATATACAATCAATCAAGCAACATTTTGAAAAACAAAATGAATGCTGGAAGCTATACCATGATGCCTCAATATCAAAGAGTAAAAACAAACCTTTCTGCTTTGGATAAAGTATATTGTTGCTTCTCTTCTATCTGGGCGAAGAATCGTCCTGGTCTTTTCATATATATCATCACCTAATTCCAGTAGTGTTCTTTTCTATACACATTTTCCACGAAGGTATTTTCACATATATCCTTTAAAGTCTGCCAGTAATGATCATCAATAAACAGATGATTCTGATCCGTCATTCATATAAACCCTTGTGTGTTATAATGCCGAGTATTTATATTATCGTGAAATACATTCCTTAATCGGAGTTATATCGGATCCATGAACAGATGCATTCTGTGGCCATTGGGAGGACATGTAAAACTGCAGTACCCTACAAAAGATAAGGACTGTCATGAAAGCAACACTAAGACATCAATAAGCGAAAACCTATTTGCAGAAATTATCATCATAATTAGTAATGAAGAGTTAGAGTACATGGAGTGGGTCCTACAACCCAAGTCATCAGATATCGCGGTCTATTCCTCCAGTTTTGGTTTCACCCGGAACACACGGTTAAAGTTTTCATATTTACTAATAGAATGACACCATGTTGGAAAATATGACATCTTACACCAAATTGAATCGTTAACTATTGTGACGTCACATTTGTCTTTTTTTTCTTTCTATAATGCCCCTTTGATATTCATTCTACTTTTTATGAGATGTCAACTTCTGTCAGGGCTGTCCCTGTCCTTTTTTGGTACATGGTCCGGGTCCCATTAGAATGGGAAAATTATCGACCTTTTGGGTCAAATTGGGAAATTTTACATTTATACAATGATTTTAATCAAAACTATTACAACATAAATTGATTGTTCTAAGGTAAAGACAAAAACAACAGAGTAATTCAATTAAGTTTTATTTTTCAATTGATTACCTGGTTGCCAATATATAAAGAAACTAAAGCTCTTTTGCGCAACTTTTCGGGACTTGTCGAAAATGTGCGGGAATTCATAAATAAAATCGAAACTAACACGATTTAATTTTAACAGTTTGTGATATTGGGAATTTCTAGATAAGTAAACTGGGAATTGTAGGTGTTTTTCACAATTGGGTAGGGATTGGACCCAATTCAAAGAGATTGACAGCCCTGTCTGTGGACAAAGTACCATAGGTTTATACCTATGCATTGGGCGCAGTGCTGTAGCTAACATTCTCAACATCTGCTGGGACACATGACCTGCATCATAAAAGGCACATTTTAAAAACTCAAGCAATCACTGCCTATGTTTGCATCTTATGTTCGACGCAGCCATTGTATGAGCGGGACTCTAAACTCACGACCTCTCGGTCCTGAGGCGAACGCTTTAACCACTGAGCTACCGCAACCGGTCTGTGTCGTTACAAAAAGTGTCAACATTTAAACCGAGATAAACCTCAACAATGGGTTACCTTTAGCAGTTTGGTCTTCACTTCAAGGTATCTTAATTGCTGTACAGGTGTGATGATTTAATCTTAAACTCGGAGATTAGGCTGTGATAATCATTATGTACATATCATATTGTAGCGTGAAGATCACAAAAAAAAAAAAACCAACCAAAAAACCTTCCTGCAAAGGCTCTAAAAAGTAAAAAGCTAAGCCACTAAATATTTATTTTGATCTAAAATTAAGGCAATAATTCTTTTTTATTGAGAAGCAATTCTACTTCAATTAATATATTCGCATTCCTGGCGTCCAAAATAGTTTCTGTTTTTCATTGTCGGTTTTCCAGCTAAATTCAAACATTATTGAGAGCTATCTAATGCGGATCTCTCCTATACTATAGTAATTATGTAGTATCTAGCTTGGCTTCTAGTCAACTGAGACTTCCGGTGAACATACTTTACCATTCGCTCCTTTGAAGAGGCTATGTTGATAGTAAACTGGCATTTTGAAGGACACGAGAGTAGCAACGATATCATTAGACGAGAAAATTGAATTGAATTGAACAGATCATATTGTCAAGATATCAAACACAAAAGGATTTGGCACACACGTTACTACTGGAGATGTACGTGTTGCATGTTGAGGTTATCCGCACAGGTAAAGCAGAAAATAATTATATGAATTGAGGCGTTCCAAAATCGCCCCCTTACAAATCATTTACACACCCAATACATATATAATAATAGAATATTTGATATGGCTGATGACCAGAGAAACATAGAGGACGCATACCAATTCATATAAACTCCAAAAGCTTCCTTCTATTGTCGATTTATTAGTTCAGGGCAAAAAGCTGCGTAATATGGTTTTGTCGTCAACCAGGTGTTTGCAACACGAAGCGGCTAAGCGAAAGACGATAAAAAGTTGTCGCTAATTTGCAAGTTTTCTTTGCTTTCTTTTTGTTTTGTCGTCATTTTGCTATTTCGTGGCGAAAAGTCGCTACCTATCATTTTGTCGTCTTTTTAACCTCGAAATTACGAAAAGACGACAAAATGTTAAATGGTACAAATCAGCCATCTTAGCAATCCTTTCCGAATCGACTCCGTCTGGGCTGAGCATCCTAACAAATCGTTGGAGCTTCTTTTTTTGATACTTTGATTTCAAGCCATTTGCAAAATCGTTGCTTAGTATTTTGGGGCGATTAAATCATAGTTTTATTAATTTTTTCTTGCCAACAGAAAGTAAAATATTCAATGAATTAATTCCTTTCACCATACGGTAAATCTATTTGTAATCTTGTCATTATCATGCTTATTGATAATAAATCTATTGTTTCAATAGCATAACCTCAGATCACACCGCTGAAACACTTAGTGAATAGTCAAGTGGCTGATAGGATCCATGTATTTTATAACTACACTGTAATTGTACACACGTAGTTGATCATTTGTGATGATATATTTAGACCAGATGTAAGGATAAACATAAGCAAAAGTTCCCAACTCTGGTATTATCCGTTTATTCATGGACGGAAGTAAAAATAGAAGTTGTCACAATTGCACTTTTTAAAACCTATTACCCCTTTAGAAATGGACAGTTCTAAATATTCCTGCGCCGGTTCCCCTATAAATATCCATCAAAGCCAGTCGGTCGTGCTAGTCTGAGTAGAACGAACGACACTACAGAGAGCTTAGGTAGGTAGACTGCAGTACCAGACTAAACAGATGATAAGATAGCTAGGGAGAACAAGCTGCATTAAAATTAGTAAAAGATTTATTGATTGTTCAGTTTTTGGAAATCTGTCAGATAGCAGATATTGTAATTTGATAGGTCTTTTCTGGGCACTCGTGAGAGTTGCGTTGCACACTGTAATATGATTCACTGGAGTGGTTATGCTCCGTGTAAGGACATTTAAGGTAGGTAGTTACATGTATTTATTGTCAATCGTTGGCCAACGCTTGAACATTTGTCGTATCCAGCAAAGACTGTTTTTTTATTTATTTTATCAGTGGCGATTTTTAAAAAAAAATTTAATATACAAACAATAGTTTTAAAGGATCAAAGCACATGTCGTATCTCACATTAATGGCTACATACATACAAACTATTTAAGGATCATATGGGAAGTCATCAAATTATGGAAGATGGCTACTTGTGTTTTTTAAGTTGAGCGTAATATTTGTGATGTTTACTGTCGATAATATGTTTAATTCAACACTTCTGGCAGATTACATGAGTTATAAGATATGAGATCGTTATTAATTTTCACCTTTCATTGTGTAAATAGCATTATTACTGCAATTTCAAAATATTTAAAATGTCTGTCAATTGATAGACACTCAACCAAACAAAATGTTAATCCATGTATGCCTATATTTTTGAACCAGTTTTATTACATGAAAGATGTTCTAATATTATTTACAATATTTTAAATGCAAAAGAAGATATCCCAACTTCTATGGGCAAGTGGAAAACTGAACTATCTTTATATAGAGTAGATGATATTTCAGTGCAAGATGTGTTTAAAATTTGTTTCAAAACATCTAGTGATTCTTCTGTTCAGTGGCTACAGTTTAGAATTTTACATAGAATTCTTCCTGTTGGTTATTATTTGAAAAACATTAATGTTAAAACAAATGATCTCTGTAGATTTTGTACAAGTAATATTGAAACAATAACACATGTTTTTACTTCTTGTAATAAGACCCAAACATTGTGGAGTGAGTTAAGTCTTCATATATATAGAAAAATTTCAGAAAGAATTGGTTTTAATGTGTCAAATATAATATTTGGTGAAATTCCACTGTCTTTAAATAATAAAGCTATAAACTTTATAATTCTATATGCTAAACAATACATATTTATCTGTTTAATGCAGAATAAAGAACCAAATCTTGTTGGATTACTATGTCACTTAAAGTTTAAATATCATGTAGAGAAATATGCTGCAATTCAAACATTTAAAATACATAACTTTGATAAAATATGGATGAAGTGGGAAAATATTTTTGCAATTGATTAATTATTACTACATGTACTTGTCATTATCTTTAGTACATGTATTATTGTTATTATTATTACTTTCACTATTGTACAGCAAGTAACCTAAACCACAGGGAAATTGAAGCATGTATGCATGTATGAAAGGTATGTTTGTGTAAGTGTCTGATGTATTGTATGTGACCAAAAAAATAAATAAATTATATAAAAAAAAAACAAAAAAAAAACAAGCATGTCTGGCATCCCAAACTTAATAGATTCTGAGTGTCATGACACTAAACTGAAGCATTACTGATAGCTACTGAATCTGTCCTATAACCATCATAATGGGGTACGGTCATGATAGCTACTGAATATGTCCTATAGCCATCATAATGGGGTGCGGTCATGATAGCTACTGAATCTGTCCTATAGCCATCATAATGGGGTACGGTCAGTGTGATATGTGTTGGGTATCATAATGGGGTACGGTCAGTGTGATATGTGTTGGGTATCATAATGGGGTACGGTCAGTGTGATATGTGTTGGGTATCATAATGGGGTGCGGTCAGTGTGATATGTGTTGGGTATCATAATGGGGTACGGTCAGTGTGATATGTGTTGGGTATCATAATGGGGTACGGTCAGTGTGATATGTGTTGGGTAACTTCTAGCAAAACTACACGTGACTAAACGCTCCTTTGAAGAGTCGATGGTGTTAGCAAACTGACGTTTGGAAGAAAAGGAAAGTAGCAATGACATGACTGGAGGTGACCACTACGACTGACCATTCTATATCACACCACCGAAACACTTAGTTAATGTATGGTCAAGTGATTGTTGAAGTACGTGACTGATGTGGGCCATGTATTTTCTTACCGGGTACTCCACTATAAATGATTTCTTCAAGTAATTTATGTTTCCTAGTGCTCTGAGGATCTATATATATATATCTGTGAATATTGTATGACCCAGAGAAGGTATCGCAATGGTAAATGTTTGTCACCTTTATTCTCGCGCAAGTGCTCCCCAGTGATGTAATTGATCATTCATCCCTTTAATTTTGTAGTCATTCATCCCCTTAATTTTGTAATCATATATTCATATCGGGTGTAAGGTCAAACCTAAAGACAAACTGCTATCTCTACAATGTTTTAAAAGGAATTATTGATCGACGAAAGTAAAATGAAAACTTATTACCCCTGCAAATTAAAAATGGATCAATCTAAAAATTTCCATCCTGTTCCCCTATAAATATTCTTCCAAGCCAGTCTGCTGAGTTAGTCTGAGCTGGATGAACACCACTTCAGAAAGCAGTGCAATCAGAGAGGCGTAGGTAAGTATACTCTGGCATCAAACAAAATTGATAAATAAGATAGCTGAATAAGCCGCCTGAAAACCAAGTTGTTTAATTAGGGGCTAAGGTGCTAATGGTCACTTCAGGACTGAAGAAGTTAAGAATAGGTTGCACTAGTTGGGTAACTGTGGTATCTGACATTTGCTAGCAAGGATTGTCGCAATATCTAAGCCAGCTGGAAAACCCAGCTGGTTATACGCCTTGTGATAAATCTGGGCTACCAGGAGTTGTAACAAAACACCCGTGTTTGACACATTGTGGTAAGTTAGTAGCCCAGACCAGGATTTTTTTCCAAAAGGAAACCGTGTTTGACACATTGAACCAGTTATTAAAGACATTGACATATGATACCATGTAAGAATTGTGATAGGGAAATAGGAACTGTTGAACATTGATTGCAGATTACTTTGTGATTCTTTTGTATCATGTTTTGTCTTAATCATAGAAAATATATTGGTTAAGTAAACCTTAGGCCAGTCACCATATAAATATTGATTTTACAGTTTTGGAAGTTTGTCATGTAGCAGCCAGTGTAACTTTCTAGGTCCATGGTCTTAACACGTGACAGTTGTATTGCGCATTCTAATATGATTCATTGCTCCGTGTAAGGATATTAAAGGAAGTAGTTAGTTATCGTCAATCGTTGTCAAAAGCTGGAATATTAATTTTAAAACGATAGCAGTCGGCAAAGATTTTTTTCACTTATTTCATTAATGGAGATGTTTGAAAACCTTGTAATATCCAAACAATAGTTTTGAAGCATCAAAGTAGATGTCGTATCTCACATTAATGACTACACACATACAAGCTATTTAAGGATCATATGGGAAGTCATCAAATTATGGAAGATGGCTACTTGAGCTTTTTAAGTTGAGCGTAATACTTGTGATGTTTACTGTCGATAATATGTTTAATTCAACACTTCTGGCAGATTACAGGAGTTAGAAGATATGAGATCGTTATTAATTTTCACCTTTCATCGTGTAACAATATTGTGCTGTGTTGGGGTGTCCATCGAAAGACACTAGCCATAGTGTGATACCCTGATTGATAATTTTGATAAAGGTTTATATGGAGTTATATCAGATGAAATATCATGTATCATATATAATTCAAACCTGTCATGAAATGAAGACCCTCTAAACGAAGGTCCATTTACAGCATCACGCACACCCTCAGTCAAAATCAAATATTTGAAAAACATTTGTAAGGTATGTTAACATCCCCATAAGCCCACCTCTGGTATATTCAGGGGGTCCTTGTTTGTCTGATCCCACCTCTGGTATATTCAGGGGGTCCTTGTTTGTCTGATCCCACCTCTGGTATATTCAGGGGGCCCGTGTTTGTCTGATCCCACCTCTGGTATATTCAGGCGTCCGTGTTTGTCTGATCCCACCTCTGGTATATTCAGGCGTCCGTGTTTGTCTGATCCCACCTCTGGTATATTCAGGCGTCCGTGTTTGTCTGATCCTACCTCTGGTATATTCAGGGGGTCCTTGTTTGTCTGATCCCACCTCTGGTATATTCAGGCGTCCGTGTTTGTCTGATCCCACCTCTGGTATATTCAGGCGTCCGTGTTTGTCTGATCCCACCTCTGGTATATTCAGGCGTCCGTGTTTGTCTGATCCCACCTCTGGTATATTCAGGGGGCCCGTGTTTGTCTGATCCCACCTCTGGTATATTCAGGGGGGATGTTTGTCTGATCCCACCTCTGGTATATTCAGGGGGGGGGATGTTTGTCTGATCCCACCTCTGGTATATTCAGGGGGTCCTTGTTTGTCTGATCCTACCTCTGGTATATTCAGGGGTCTGTATCCTAATCTTACCTCTAGTGTGTTCAGGCGTCCGTGTTTGCCCGACTCTGGATTTTGTGTGATTCATGAAATTCTTCATTATCTTCGCTTTATTGTTTATTTAACACTGTGAAACCTCTTCCTGTACAGTAACTCGATTGATGTTTTCCGCCACACACAGAGGTGAGAGGCCGTGTGATTTTGAGCGCGATGTTCTAGCCACTCGGCCACGGAGGCCCCTTGTGCAGTAGACGATATGTCAAAATTACATATCTCTATCTACCATTCTGTGTACTTTGTATGTGTAAATTGGAGCTCAGTGTAAATGATTTGAATATCTTTTAAATTTAAATGATATATTTTATTATTTACAACCTTTTGATTAAGGAATTTATATGCACACCAGTTGTTTTAACGAGAAATCATTAATTCCATTGTGAATATGTTAAGCTGAAGACATCTCTAATTATACAGTTGCTCTCTTTAAAAGAATTATTGCACGCATCAATTGAATTAATGGTATCAGTAGTGTAATTGAAGAGAGCAATAATTCAGTTTTTGCACGCATTATATAATTGAATTGGTGCGCTTTAACACAATTGAAGAGAGTAATAATTCAAATATTACGTGTATTTATTGAATTAATGCAAGGTGAAGATAACGAACAGTGATCGATCTCGTAATTCCTATAAGCCATACTAAATAGATAGTTGGGCAAAGACGGACCCCTGGACACACCAGAGGTGGGAGAGACAATCTCGTTTAAAGTCAAAATTTCGAAAATGTTATAGGTGTTATAACTATCTAATTTACAAGTACAAGCTGTCATTGGGTCAAATACTGACTGCCGTGTTTCATAACAATTATTAGATCGTTTTTTGTTTTACTAATTTTGACCAAAAATTACTCCGTTCACCTGATCAAGGTATGAGGATCACTGCGGGTGTGACGGGTCAACAGGGGATGCTTAGTTCTGCTATGCATATGACTCCACCTCTGCTGTGTCCAGGGGTCCGTTTTTGTCCTACTCTTAATTTTATATTCCTTACAGAAATTGTGATTGATCACTGTTCGATATCTTTGAACACCTTTTTATTTTACACATCTACTGAACATAGATTCACATATTTGTAGCTTATTATTCTTTTGTTTGAAAAAATCGTACGTTTGGAGCATTATATCATGCATAGCTCTTATCCTTGGACGAATTTGGCTCCACTTTTTTGGCACGCTGTTTTTGGCTATATTTAGCTCTAAAACTTCATAGTTATTTCGGATTTCAAACATTTCGGTTGAGCATCACTGAAGAGACATTATTTGTCGAAATGCGCATCTGGTGCATCAAAATTGGTACCGTATAAGTTTTACATCATAATAGTTGAAGAAAAAATAGACAACTACGTATTTTCCTTACACAATCTATGTGAATAAAAAAAAACTATATTGAAAATGACCTATGATATAAATTATATTTCATTTTTCAAAATGAACGGATAATCTCTTTTGGGTTAGAATAGGTCCCCACCACCCCTTGCTTGTCGTAGAAGGCGACTAAATGGGGCGATCCTTCGGATGAGACCGCAGAAAATGAGGTCCCATGTCACAGCAGGTGTAGCACGATAAAGATCTCTCCCTACGCAAAGGCCATCACTGGTGACGTCTCCATATGAGTGAAATATTCTCGAGAGGGACGTTAAACAATATTCAAGAACAGGAGGTACTATCAAATTAGACCCAAAAAAAAATGTTTTAAAGTTATACTCTTGTAACTTCTCGAAGTATAAGTTCACCTACCTGCGTTGGATAAAGTAATTCTTCAACATGGCTTCCAAACCTCTTATCTATCCGGGTTTCAATGTTCCTGGTCTTTACATATACCGTATATGTATTGTAATTTAATCCCTTTAATGTTGAGTTATATATACCATACGTATTTGCCAGAAAACTTCCCTGCCTCGTTTACCGTGTCCCAGTAAAGATGACCTTTTAACAGGTTATTATGCTCTCTCATGTAGATATCTTTTGTTACTTTACTGTTATTTAATAGTTATAAGGACTGCCACTTGAATATAACAATTAAATGCTATTTGCAGGACGGGTAAAAATAAACATTAATACCATACAAAACAAAGACATTATCATTTAATTTATCGATTGTTTGAGTTTAACTCCGCTTTGGCCATCGATTGATTTTGTAATTTAAAGCATCCTAATTTTGCAGTCACATTTTAACCTTTGAATGGTACATTTTACCTAGAGGATACCTGAAATGTGATTGATTGAATTCATATTGTTTAACGTCCCTCTCGAGAATATTTCACTCATATGGAGACATCACCACTGTTGGTGAAGGGATGCAAAACTTCAGCCCATTTTCTGCGCTTATGGTCATTGAGCAGGGAGGAATCTTTATCGTGTCACACCTGCTGTGACACGGCACCTCGGTTTTTGGAGTCTCATCCGAAGGACCGCCCCATTTAATCGCCTTCTACGACAAGCAAGGGGGTACTGGGGACCTATTTTAAACCGGATCCCATAAACATACATTCTCAAAACTTTGTAAACATTTAACACATCTTTCTTTACACAATAATAAACTCACTATGGGCTTCTTGTCGTGATGTATAAACGTACTATTTTGTGAAACCTTTTAAACACATGAAAATTTCGATCATCAAAAGTGAAATAGAAACTTTCGGGGAAATCGTGAATCCATCCCAAACACTGCTTATTTTCATTCATGTCAATTCGATATGTCCCAGCAAACTTAAAATAAGTCAGGCATTAGTCTTCCACATCTGCTTCAGACTTAAATATTCTATTGAACATAGATGTTAACGATACACTTACAACTCTACCTTACGACAAACAAGGCCACTTCAACTTTTCATATATAGCAATATCCCCATCATCACTTGCATACAGTGCTTATGTTACTCAACTAATTCGATACCCAAGAGCTTGTTCTGCGTATGATAGTTTTTAAATCAAGGCAGACTACTGACAAATAAATGACTTACTAATGAAAGGTGAAGATAACGAACAGTGATCAATCTCATTTTTACTAATTATTTCGTTTACCTGATCAGGATATAAGGCTCACGGCGGGTGTGACCGGTCAACAGTTGATGCTTACTCTGCTTAGACACCTGATCCCACCTCTGGTATATCCATGGGTTCGTGACTGCCAAACTCTCTATTTTGTATTGCTTATTTTGTATTGCCACTTTTCTGGGCCACTGTTTTTTTTTTATCATAATAGCTCTAAAACTTCATTGTTATTTCGGATTTCAAACATTTCGGTTGAGCATCACTGAAGAGACATAATTTGTCGAAATGCGCATCTGGTGCATCAACATTGGTACCGTATAAGTTTTACATTATAGGTGTTTGATTGATCACTTTTCTTTATCCTAACCTTTTCACTTAATATTGTGTGAACTTAATACTAAATAGTATGAAAGATAATCAGTTAGTTTTCTTTCTTTATATGTCAATATCATCTTGAAAATGAGATTTTGTGTTTCAATGTTATTGCCATTACAATTATAACACGTATTGTACAATGGAAATTTTTATTTCTTTTGTACTAATTTTCTAAGTAAACTCGATTATACTCGAATTTTAAGTCAAGGGAACACAACATTTTAGTTTCTAATTATTCATATAAATCCAAGGTCAACGTCTTTAAAAACCATTACATCACATTACGATGGGTGTTACCGGTCAACAAGGGTCCGTGTTAGTCCTATTCCAAAATTTGTATTCTTCACAGGATTTATGAGATCGATTACTGTTCATTATATTCATTCTTCTAGAAGTTCGTTTCAATCATCAAAAACATTCTGTGAAACGTTTCAAATTCCCAAGATGGGAAGATTGTTTTCTTCAGATTTTCAATAATAAGATTCGCAGATTACGTTTCCTCTCATGGCTTCACACAAAACATCAGCAACCAATCATCATCATTTACCCGCACCAAGTCGTTGTTCACGAACAACAGATTTTCGCCATGTATTCCAAGTGCCGATTCTCATTTGGGATGATTTCAAGGTCACAACATAAAATCGAAATTACTAGTGTTTACTATATATAAAAAAAACTTGTAGACTTTAATAATATCAAAGAAAATTATCTCCCTGTTTTTGCAAGTGATACCTTAAGGACATGCGCCATGTTTCTCAATTATAATTTTTTGGGTGACATTTAATGTAGAACTCGCGTGCTTCTAGAGCTGGTACCTACAAAATATCTCGGGGTATATTACCAGCATATTTTTCTAGTTCCTGGTTGTTGCAAGTAAAAACGTAAAATCAGTTCTGTATTACAGGTTATAATTAAGTTATAGTGACAAAACAAAAAGGAAAAAAAAAAGAAAAGGAAATCGGATCAAACCTCGGACCTTTGCATTAGTAGCAAGGTGGTTTAACCACTGAGCTACCTAGGCCGATATACAATGTATGGTAATATTACAACATTATTTTTTAAAAAACTTATTTCGGGAAAACATACAACTATTCACATCAACAAAAGTCGATGAAAAAATATTTTTTGAGATAATGTTAGAAACGTCGCACATGTCCTTAAAGAAAACTTCAATTTGTACACGACAAATAAATACACATTAACGAAAGTCCCAAGGCTTTTATTGGCCAATTGCTTTATTCAAGACTGACATTAAATTAAGTCATTTAACCAGAACTAGGTACAGGGTATATCATTATTAGGGAATATAATAATCACCAACTCCGTTTTCATACACTATGCACATGGCAATTAAAAAAAAAAACCCACACACATGAACAAGTAAACATTAAATGACAATCTTTACCTACAGTATTCAAAATATTGCGGCAAATATAAACATGGGTAATTTGGTAAAATTGCAACATGTTTAACATAATTATCTTAAACATTAATTTTTCACCTTGTGTTAATCATATTTTTAAAGTTTGCAGTATAGTCAACATGCATGTATTTTGAAAACCAATGTTCACCGTATGATGACAAAATCATAAGTTAAACATAAATTGCAATTTTACCAGTGTACATGTAGCAAAAACACTACGAGATGTAAATATGCTGCTCTATGCGACATGTAATTTAAAACCATACATGCCATGACATACAAAAATTTTTCAGCATTTTTTTTATGCATGATACCTGTACATACAATATATGAACTACACTATATAAACTATGAAGACATAGGGAATGTTACAACACACAAACATCGACACGAACAACTGTAAAGTGTCAAATTTTCGGTACAATCTGTCCCTTCCTCAGGACGATAGAATATCTACATGCAAAAGAAAACTAAACACAAAAAGAAACTAACACTACAACTAAACTACAAAAGCTGGTAACAAACAAAATGTCTACATATTAAAATTACTGAGTGTAATATGTGACAATAGATAATTTTAAAGTGTAGACGTTTTGCACGATATCTGCTTTTGTTTGCAATTAACATCACTACACATAACTGTGATGTCATAATTAACATCACTACGCATAACTGTGATGTCATAATTAACATCACTACACATAACTGTGATGTCATAATTAACATCACTACACATAACTGTGATGTCATAATAAAGTAATGCGATTTTTAAATTGTGAAGTGTAACTGTGTGATACAATTAAATGTAACCCGATATCTTCAAGTCAATGTCTGTTATCATAAATGTAACCCGATAACTTCAAGTCAATGTCTGTTGTCATACTAATGTAACCCATAACTTCAAGTCAATGTCTGTTATCATACTAATGTAACCCGATAACTTCAAGTCAATGTCTGTTATCATACTAATGTAACCCGATAACTTCAAGTCAATGTCTGTTGTCATAAATGTAACCCGATAACTTCAAGTCAATGTCTGTTATCATACTAATGTAACCCGATAACTTCAAGTCAATGTCTGTCATCATACTAATGTAACCCGATAACTTCAAGTCAATGTCTGTCATCATACTAATGTAACCCGATAACTTCAAGTCAATGTCTGTCATCATACTAATGTAACCCGATAACTTCAAGTCAATGTCTGTTGTCATACTAATGTAACCCGATAACTTCAAGTCAATGTCCGTTATCATACTAATGGGATTTTTCAGGACTTCATTACGCTGTAGGAGTTATCGGATTTCATTCCTGGACAAACCGCCATTTACATCCCAATGAACTTTTCAGAAATTTTATACCTCATTCTTATATACTCAACACATATACATTTATACATAAACTATTTGTACATTTGTACACTCATACCAATATTTCAACATTTTCAGACTGGAACAAACTTCACTTGAATAGAATTCTAGTTGATTTGGAACAAATCATCAAATCCTGATTAAACTCTGGTCTAATGAAGCCTCAAAGTTCAAACAAATTAAAACTATGAGATGACTTGAATAATTTTGAGTAGAAATAATTTAAAAAAAATGTTATATTCACTTTCATTTGCCTTCCAGTTAAATATAATAATTGATTGTTCCAACAGTGAACTAAATATAAATTGGAAATTTCCATACTGAAATGAAATAATTGTTTGGCTGTCTAATGTCTAATGTAACTCTCACGACATTTTTATTTTGCATTGTATACTGTTTTAATCATACAGCATAAAAATTAACAGGGTATTCACATATCTGAGGGCAATACAATGATTTAGTTCCCTCGGCGTATAATACCTCACTCCCTGAATATTGTATTTCTCAGGCATCTAAATCATCATATTCACCTAAAAAACATCAGTAATTGTTATAGCAACACAATCTACATGGTCTACAAAAGCATGTAACAATGGAATATAGAGCAAGGCTGTGGAAGATATGGAGATGTGGCTGATCATAAAAGAAAAATGTACATGAAATTTGAAAATATTCTAAAATCTACGGGGCGGATCCAGGACTATTTGAAAGAAGGGGTTCTACCATTAATTTTGGTTTTGAGAAGGGGGGAAAGAAGGGGTTCTACCATTAATTTTGGTATTGAGAAGGGGGGTTTCCACCCTTAAAATGCATATTTTTACCATTTTTAAAGCCAAATTTTCTGACGAAAGGGATGTTCCAACCTGTGAAAACACCCCTCTGGATCCGCCAGTTAAAATTTACTTGATCCTTCCTTAGCTAGATCCCAATTCAACTAAATTCCTCCTATCTGGAATTGCCTATTTAAGATTTTTCCTAGAGTACATTGTGCTGCTGTCGTCCATTGTACATGCTAAGACTTATCTATGACAGTTATGAATGGTGGGTTTTTTAAAGCTGATGGAACAGACTTGTGGTGAACCCGTTCTTTGAGTGCTTATTAGTGGGAGTAGATCTTTCTAGAATATGCTAATGTTTTATCATGAGTTTAAAAGGTTGTCTTTATGAAATCCATCCACTCTCTATGGTTAAAGCATTAACACATCACCAAAAATAAATACAGCCGTACAGTGAACTTAAGCTAAGCCTGACAGTGCAGTCACATGCTTCAGATATTACCATTCAATGCTATAAATTACTTAATCATTACTTAATTATACAGCATCTTTCATCATCATATACCACAGTTTTGAGTCCATGTAGCCTCAAAAGGAGCATGTGGACACCCCCCCCCTCCCCCCCCCCCCCTCCAGGAAAAAACTGTGTTATGCAATGATGTTAAAAACCCTTAATTAACCAACATCAAGATGTTTTCTTCCATGCATCCTTCTATTTTTTTTTTTTTATACAAATTCCACTCGATCTATTGGTTTCCATTGCCCCCTGCTCACCACGGGGAGGTGGAAGGAAGAGCAGGATAGATATTATGTTGAACAAAAATGATGGAAGAGCAGATGTACCTAAAAATGAAAAATTACTCCGTTCTAATGCCTGCAGTTCTGTATGTCATTCAAGACGCATTTATACATAAAGTTGGTGATCTCTGTATAATATATTTGCTTTATAGAGGGATGAAAAATATGGAATAATTTGACACTTTTACAAATAGCACCTAATCTAAATATAAAGGAAAAATCTCTAAATAAATTCCGAGCCGTTTGTCAAATCTATACGCAAACATCCTCCGGTAGTGTAGAAATGACAGGTTTGTCCAAATCATGACTGTGGTGGATAGGATGGGGCAAAAAAGTTTTATACCGGAATAGACAGGGGAAAAACTTTTTAAAAATCTTTTACTCATGAACAGCGAGGCCATGATTACTCATTAACTCAAGACTCAAGTGAGGTACAAGCTCAAGAAAGTTTTTACGATACGGATGCTATATCCCCCCCTCCCCCCCCCCCCCCCCCCCTTGTGTATTATACTCCCAAAGCTCATACGTACAGAGAAGTTAGGAGAAGTAGGTCTTGACGGTGCCTTTAATCAGTTCGTCACAGAGGGGGCACTTCCTCATAGCCGGGGCACAGTCCAGGCAGCAGACCAAATGACCACAGGGCAGAAAGGCAGCTGCCACATCCTTATCACAACAGACCTTACAAACCAAAGTCTCTGTCAATCCAAGGAAGTCTTCCTGTAAAATCTTCTTCTCTGTAAAATATAAAAGATTCTCTAAACCAAGGAAGTCTTGTCAAATCTTCTCTGTAAAATTTAAGGTATCTGTCTGACCAATAATTAGATATCACATGGTTTATTCCGTCTTAAGTTTTCAAAGTATGGGTCAAATAGTTGTCAAAGGTGATCACCGTCTAAAGGTCTCTCTCTGTCAATAAACACATATTTTCATATACCTTAAAATGAGATATAGTGCAAATTATACAAGTAATGTATGCAATGGGATCTTTAAATAGCCACACCTGCTGTGACACAGGACCTCAGTTTATGCGGTCTCATTTGAAGGACCACCCCGTTTAGTCACCTCTTACGATAAGCAAGGGGTAATGACGACCTATTCTAACTTGGATGATTTCACAAGGTCTATAAATAGATACAATAACAACTAGATGTGTCGGAGCAACACTAATGCCCCCTGCCAAAAATTAACTGACCGGAACCAAATAGTAACTGTATATTCTCATGTTACATGTATATCTATACCCTAAATTTTAACTCAAAATGTTCCTGCAAACTGAATTGTTTGAAATTTTCACAATTAAAGGGGCATAACTGCAAATTTTCTGACCTCAACCAATTACAAATTAGACCTGTGTATTCTCTTGACACACACACACATAGATATATATACATAATATATAAACACGACTGAAGAAGACCAGTAACACGGTCGAAATATTTCTACAAAGTGTTTAGAGTTATATATATATATATATATATATATATATCAGAATGTTTTTGCTATATGAACGTTAGGTGAATAAATTTGCTGTTTCTTCTGGCCGTGAAATAGTTTCTGAACAGATTTTATCCCCCCCCCCCCCCCCAATGCAATTGCTGGGGCATATGTAGTGTCTGGAATCTGGAATTAGCTGTTGACCACTATACACTTGTATGAGGCGTTCTATTATTAAATGCTGGAATAATCATACTATCATTAAATAGATATACTGAGTCGGTTATAAATTTGATATAGATTATCTACCCTGTGTCTCTCTCTGAGTGTAACCGTAGTCTCTAGGTTGGCCTGGTACTGTATCGCTGTCCGTTCTGTTTTCTGCAAGAAATTAAAAGTATTCCATTTCCTTTCATACATGTAAATGATCTATCCAAGGGCAATCACTCCCGCGATCTAAAGACTTCAAATTCCACAGAGCTACCTTCCTTTACACTTGTCACAACTCATTCAAGTGACCATCTCATACTAAATGCATATGCATGGGTGTAATTATCATATTTACATTTCCAATGTTTTTGCTCTTGCTATTTTTAGGAATTCTAATGATGGCTATTTCCTGATGTTTTTGCTCTTGCTATTTCTAGGAATTCTAATGATGGTTATTTTCTGATGAATGCACTGCATCCATTTACAATGCCCCTATAAATCTTGATCAATATAGTCCATCTATTTTAACAGCTGGGAATTCCAACAGTAATGAAAGTATAAAGCAAATGAAAGAAATTTCATTTGTGAAAATACATGAAGATATGAACTGCATACCCATATGTATTTTGAAAAAGGAAATTTATTTCTTCAACATTACAGAAATTTTTTAGTGCAGATATTATCCAAAGTCACAAATAAATCTGGATAAAAATGTATCACATTTAATTTCATAGGATAAAACTGTACAGTATATATGTAGTATCAGTGATTTTTTTCTACCCACTGGTACTGGTACCGGTACCCATTCAACTGGGAAAAATAGCGCCAAAATCGAACAAATTTGGAATTTTCTACCAATGTAACGGCAAATGATTTTAACTAAAAGAAAAGAAAATAGAGAACAAAACAAGAAGTAGTGAATTGGGAATTTTTAGTCTCAAAATTGGGAAAAATCAATGGTTTTTGGCATTGGGAATGGTACCGTTTATCGGTACCAGTTATATAAGGAAAAAAACTCGCTGAGTATAGATCTGTAGTGAATTAGCAGTGTCAAACCTTCTAAGGCTGTAGGACTGTCACTGGTGCCGGCCACTAGAGGTTGTGAGGACTGGGGGGATTCATCAGCTACAGACATATTCTGCATTCCTATAACAAAAAACAGGGGTCACTGACATTCATCTGGTGATGGTGTGAGTGTAAAATGCACAAGCTTGCAAACCACATCTGTCCTTTATAAGCATGTATATTGTAACATCTATCCCTAATCATTTCTTTCTGAATAGTGACTGCTGGCTGGATTTTACCTGGTATAGAGAGTGGTCACTGGGACTATTTAGGTCACTGGGACTATTTACAGTACACGACACGAGTTTTATGCGTGTTCCACGCAACGCGGTGGAACAAATTTGCCCCAAACACGGTGGACCTTTAAAATTGTTGGCACCTTTGAAGTCCTATTTTTTCCGCGCGAGCTAGACATTGAAGTCCACGGAGGATCTCCGTGGATGCCACCGCGCATCTCTGTGGATGTCATCTGTACCTCCGTCGATGTCACCGTGTACCTCCGTGTGATAAAACAAAGAAATAATTTCCAAAATGATTCACCCAAAAAACCTTTTCGCTTGGCCAGCATGCATGTCCCCACCCCATTAATTATTTAGAAATTAGCTATCAATCATTTATTAAATTCTTGTAATTGTTGTTTAATGATACGTTGGTGTTTTCGGTACATATTCGTATGTAGACTTCCCTGCAGACATTCACACCTTTTTATGAAACGCCCAAATTCTCGACATCCTGTATATAAACACCTGTGTTATTCCTACCACTCGTCGGTACATTGTTTCACGGCACGTGCAGCACAATTTCACCAAAGGTTTTCATTGTAATTAGGAATAGGTGATTAAGGTCAGCTATATACATGTACATGTTTACATTGGAGATGAATTTCATTATGTACTCAACTGTGAAGCAATGTGAGCAAAGAATCAAATTTTTATCACCTAAACAATTAAAAATATCTTTACTTTTAAACAAATCTTTAGAAAAATCCGTACTTTCATTAAGAAAATAATAAAATAAAATGTGCTCCCCTACCTAGAATGCCCATACTTCACATTAATAATAACACATTTTTTTTTGGTTTTTTTTGCATTTAATGGTTATGAGATCCAATAAACTGAATTGAGTACATGTAGTCTTGAAATATCACAAAGTATAGAGTTGACAACGATTGAAATAAAAATGCAGACGTTTTCTCGTTTATTCAGTGACTCACAAACTTGCGCGTCTCCTGAATGAAAGTTGTAAAACAAACGTACTAGGTTTTGGTCAGTTATAACATAATACGGGGGTAAAATTCATCTCATCTTCGCTACCAATGGGTTTTGGGTCAACTGTGCCTTCGTGGACGAATAATCTTGGCTAGCGAAGATGGGGAAAAATGCCTAGATAGTCCGCTTGCATTAACATGTATTATGAAGGTGAAATCGAAGAATTATCCAGTAAATCCAATGATGTTGCAGTATATATAGCATGTACATGTATTTATTTTATTTTTGACTGAGAGGGAGATAGACAGCTAAGCACGTAACATCGTTTTAAAAAAAGGGGGGGGGGGGGGGACTCATTCATTAGTCCTAACCCGGACCAGCCGAAAAAATTAACATGTAAAGAAAACAATATGGGAAATTAAAAAAATATCAGAATGAAAGGGGATGGATAATTAATCAGAAAAAAATTGTACTTTCAAGATTTATACTGAACGTATTAAACTTCCCGTATCTGTATACATTCACGAATATTATAATCAATGATTACCAATGCTCTCTCTCTCTCTCTCTCTGTTGCTTTCATTATCTAATGCATCTAAAGATTAAAGATTAAATAAAAGATTTTAATAATCGATAGCGTATATGAATAAAAGCAAATAATCGTTAAGTCATTTCTGTTTATATTGATATTAGTCTTTTTTTCATGAACTAGTTGCATTTGACACCGAGGATTTACATCCTTAAATATTGATTACAAACACGTGGAATCGGATAGGGTGTAATTTGAAAGTTAAGAATTTAGCCTTGTAGCGACCTACCCACTGCATGATTTAAGAAAGTGAAGTCGGAAGGGGGAATGGAGACAGTTTCAGACTACTACCCCCCACCACCACCCCCACCACCACCACACACACACATGGTCCCAATTTAAGGTTTTTGTAATCGGACAATTTAAGCACCATTTTTGTTGTTATTTTATTGCTTGTCAAGAATTTTACACAACTTAACCGGCAACATACCCCTTCTGATACATTGAAAAATATAAGTAATGTTAGCAAAAAAAAAAAAATGTTTGTCGGGTTAGCGGTACTATGATGTATGACTATAACAATGACCTGTGTATAACTTGTACATTCCATGCAAATTCGAAGGGGTTTTCGCCTCAGTAGAACAATGGGGGTCAGCTAATCCGTGTATTTGAAATCAACAAAAGTGCTTACCTTCTTGCGGAAAATGTGAAATATATTGGGTCGGCGAAAGATACCCGTGATCTTAGACTAGATCTGATATCGCGCCGACCCAATATATTTCACATAAGAAGTCAAAACCCAAACTAGCTAACCGTAATTTAGTTATACTGCGACAAAGACCCTAGGAATTTGCATGGTATATACTTATTATACAAAAATCATTGCATTATCCAGACACTCCCGATAAACATTTTTTTTTTATGAAAACCTCTATCAAAATACATTGAACATAAGTCTCCGTCAAATGTAATTAACTCGGGATTTTAAAAATAAATCACTCGATGGTTTGTATTTTTGCTTCTATTAATTATGTAATAAATTAATTCCAATTTGTTAATCATCGACAATGCTCTAGTTTCTATATTGGATCAAGTTATATTTGTCAAGATGCATATTAACACAATATGATGGAAGTAATTATGTTAAACAGCGAATTTGTGAGAGAGAGAGAGAGAGAGAGAGAGAGAGAGAGCACATCGGTAATTATTGAATATCCCTATTACATGTTGTAAATGTCTGTTTTTCATTTACTGAATATACTAATTTGCATTCAAAACAGAATTTGCCTGCAAGTTCGCATAATTTAAACAGAGAATTTAAGAATATTTTAATGAAGAAAGAAGACTAAAAGAAAAAATTTCAAAACCAAGTTTTCTTAAAAACATAATATATAGTGTTTGGTATCGTTGGAATCGGCTCAAAATGCTGAAAAACAATATAAGTATCAGGGGAGAAAATATTGACATTTTTTTCTTTTCTTAAAATTCCACCCTTATCTTGATTATTTGGCCTGCGGCACATTTTCACATCTCCCGCAAGGCGCCCGTGGCCAGAACAAAGCTCTTAGCAGCTGTGTGTATTCGCAAATAACACACACCGTGGAACACGGAGGACACGGTGTATCTCCGTGGATTTTCCACCGTGGTCTTTCCACGGTGGAGTGTATAAAACTCGTGTCGTGTACTGTACCTGGTATAGAGTGGTCACTGGGACTATTTACCTGGTATAGAGTGTGGTCACTGGGACTATTTACCTGGTATAGAGAGTGGTCACTGGGACTATTTACCTGGTATAGAGTGGTCACTCGGACTATTTACCTGGTATAGAGTGTGGTCACTGGGACTATTTACCTGGTATAGAGAGGTCACTGGGACTATTTACCTGGTATAGAGAGGTCACTGGGACTATTTACCTGGTATAGAGAGTGGTCACTGGGACTATTTACCTGGTATAGAGAGGTCACTGGGACTATTTACCTGGTATAGAGAGGTCACTGGGACTATTTACCTGGTAGAGAGAGTGGTCACTGGGACTATTTACCTGGTATAGAGAGTGGTCACTCGGACTATTTACCTGGTATAGAGAGTGGTCACTCGGACTATTTACCTGGTATAGAAAGTGGTCACTCGGACTATTTACCTGGTATAGAGAGTGGTCACTCGGACTATTTACCTGGTATAGAGTGTGGTCACTGGGACTATTTACCTGGTTTAGAGAGTGGTCACTGGGACTATTTACCTAGTATAGAGAGTGGTCACTGGGACTATTTACCCGGTATAGAGAGTGGTCACTGGGACTATTTACTTAGTATAGAGAGTGGTCACTGGGACTATCTACCTGGTATAGAGAGTGGTCACTGGGACTATTTACCTGGTATAGAGAGTGGTCACTCGGACTATTTACCTGATATAGAAAGTGGTCACTCGGACTATTTACCTGGTATAGAGAGTGGTCACTGGGACTATTTACCTGGTAGAGAGTGGTCACTGGGACTATTTACCTGGTATAGAGAGTGGTCTTTCTGATTGGGCAGCCTGAACTTGGTCAGTATTCTGAATTTTCTCTATAATGTCCAGTATACAAGCAGCAGTCATCGGGGGTGGATGTCGTCTACCTGTAACAAAACAAAATTCTTATTCCACCGAGAAATGCTGGCGTAAGCTGCCTATACTTGCTTCCTTACTACAGATCATGTGATCACACGAGAGAAGGCCCATGGGTCTTAACAGTCACCTGAGTAACACGCAATATCTCTTCTGTAAAAAAGAACAGCTTCAACAAACAAGAGAAAGGTCTTGTCACAAGGAATACACACGTGACACACAAGAGCCTTGATTTTATTCCTTGTTTACGATTAGGTCAATTCAACTTAATTAGTAGATTATCATCCAGGGTCACCAAAAAGTTTGGGCGGGTGGGAGGATTTTATTTTTAAATTTTTATTTCTCTGAGAAAAATATTAAAAACAAACAAGTTGGTTTTTTTTTCAACAGAAGCGCATCATTTAATGCCAGGTGGATATCAATCTATGCTATTCTCACAGACGAATTCCAGGTTAAGCTTTAATTTCAAACAGAAATATACCTAACTTCTTCAACATTTACGCCTGTAAGAACGTGAGAAATTAAGAAAACCATATAGATCTATTTTCTTCACGTGGCTTTTACGTTGCTATCCCAGAAATGTAAACAAGAAGTGCAAATACCAGAGTCAGACAAGAAAATTTTCCGGAAATCGCAAGTTTTTCAAAATAAAAAAATTCGGGTTGGGCCAATTTTTGAGCAGCAGGCGGGGATGATAATCTATCAATTAAGTTGAATTGGCCTTAATTTTTACTCCTAGTTGACAATGAAAATGCTCCTTTAAATGTTGACCAACTTTGCTACCCATGGAATATAAATGAATTTTTAAAAACACATTTTATGTACAGTTTATTGCTAACAGTCTTAAAGGGACTGGTTCACGATTTTTGAAAATAATATTTTTCATTTTTGATGTTAAACATTAAAGATTCAACTGATTTAATGTTGACAGTCAAAATTGTGACCTTCTGAACGCAAGAATAAAAGCAATATTTTAGCCTTAAATCTGTGTTATGTAAACAAAGACTGAGTCTTTTCATGTATACAAACAAACCAGTGATATATTGATTTTGTAATATAAAGCATCTTAATTTTGCATAGTCACAAATTCTAACTTTTAGATGACACATTTTACCCCCAAAAATGCATGAAATGTGAAAGGTGTAATAAATTTCAATCGATATCCATTTCTTTTGAAAATTTCGTAAACAATATAACATATTGGAATCTTTGTTTACAAAACAAATAATAAACTATCTAAATTGAGCTTCTGTGATAATGTATAACCTTAATCCTTATGTGACATCTTTCAAACACATTAAACAATAGATTTTGATCATTAAAAGTGAAAAACAAAACTATGGGGAAAATTGCGAATCAGTCCCTTTAATACAAAAGAAATGACTTTTAATTTCAATTGCCAACATTTCTTGTTAGAATTATAGTACTTTCTTATAACGGTTTGACATATAGAAATCTAGCTGCAATAATGTAGCCCTATCCAATTTTTTTTTAATTCTGACGTTTTCGGGATAGGGCTACAATTCCATAGGATCTCCGTAATGGTGCAAAATAATTTTATGAATAACCGATAATAAACTCTGTGTATTAGTCCCAAATGTTGTTTACACCAAAAGGAGTACCAACTTTGTGCTCGGACATGTCTAATAAAGGTGTTTTTTATTAAATATAATGTACAACATGCAAAATCCTTCGTCTGCTTCGCCATGCTTGTTATCGCGAGATCTCGTAGGTGGATCTAATGAAAAACCTAAACATTGACAATCAGCGCGAAAATGTAGTTACTCGAGCCACTTCGACAAAGAAAGGAAAATCATATTGTTGCAGAAAGAATTTACACTCTGCTGTTCGGTTTTTAACTTGATATTAAATTCAAACCTTTTCAATACCGACGAAATAGCTTTCGCCTCCATACTTGTCCATTGATGTAAATACTACCTTATATGGCATATGCAAATGACTTGACAATCGGAAGTTGAAACTTTAGTACATCAAACATGGCGCACAAATATGAATCGAGAAATTGGAATTTATCGAAATTGTTGAAAACGGTAGAATATAGCCTCACAAATCTTAAGTTGCAGGTTGTAAATTTATATATTGACTAAGAAACATAGAATATCATTTTATTTACGTAAAGAAAGTCAGGAAATGTTTAGAATGAGCGCAAATGTTGCGGGAGTGAATCACTCCCGCATTTGCACCATTACGGAGATCCTAAGGAGTTGTAGCCCTCTCCCTAAAAAAAAAAAAAAAAAAAAAAAAATCAGAGAGGGCTACATTATTGCAGCTAATAGAAATCATCAAGATTTCTTTTACCTATCTTTGTTGAAGTGTTCGCAAATGACTTTTAATTTTACAGGACATTCGGTCAGGTAACCAATCTAGCTTTCATCAGACCAAATTTCTAATCCGCAAAATACTTGGTAGCCCTATCCCAAATTTACTAGCCATGGTCATCGGGCTATCACTTAATTTCAAAGACTGAAAATTTCTTTATCGACTGAAATTCTTACATCTACCCGATTTTCCTTGCGTATGTTTCAATCCAAACATGTTCATTTTGCAAAACAGAAGTAGTATAATACCGGAAATTTATAGACAAAACAAAAACAAACAATACCAGACATTTGGTTAGACAAAATTCTACAGGACCAACCCCACTTTTTACTGGAAAAGTCTGACGAACTTGGCGTAGTCCGTTATTGCAGAGGGTGGGAACATTGTGTACCTGGAATAAGGTTGGCCCTCCACTTGTTCATGGCTCTCTGTATTAACATTGTGTTACCTGGAATAAGGTTGGCCCTCCACTTGTTCATGGCTCTCTGTATTAACATTGTGTTACCTGGAATAAGGTTGGCCCTCCACTTGTTCATGGCTCTCTGTATTAACATTGTGTTATTACCTGGAATAAGGTTGGCCCTCCACTTGTTCATGGCTCGCTGTATTATCGGGTTGTGGTATCCCATCTCCCTCAGTGCCTGTGCTATACTCGTGTCCAGGTCTCGGTCTAAGATTTCCAAAACATATCCAGTTCAATCAAAGTATCATGTAAAGGTTCACACACCAAATCAAATGTACCAAGCATTCTGAGAGCACTAGTAATGGATAATCAATAAGTGTCCCCTACCGGCGTCCACATTATACAGTTAATGATATTTCACCTTGAACTGTGACCTAAAACATTGATTGACAACTGTACTTAATATTCAGGTGAATGTAGATTTGTTGTTTGACCTTGAACTATGACCCGATACATTGGTACCAGGTCACCATGTTTACCAGTTTCAGATTAATTTAATGTTTTGTTGTTCATACAGTTCACGCGTGTAGTTTTTGTCAGGGATGTCTTTGCACAAAATATGAAGGGGTAAGTATTTAGATAATCGTGCAAATGGGACACAAGACAACACACACGCATAACACTTACATCTGTACTTTAAATACTCATAAACTTAGGGATTTCTAAACAACCGTTTAAAGGCCGATTTCGAATACTCTCGATTGCAGAAAAATGCGGTAAATCGAGAAATGCTGATGGATCAGACTTCATTCACAAACTAAACAAAAATACTCGTGTGATGAACAGATTTGATACACATTTCATTCAATTTAATGTGTTCCTTTTGCGATCAATGAGCTTGAAATGTTAAATTAATGAGGTTATTATTTACAAAATCAGCCATCGAGGTTCATCGACTGCCTCTCTTCAGACATCCTACTTTTATCGCATTCACATAGGAACACAATCCTGATCACGATAAAAAACCAGTAAAATATAAAAATCAATCTGTTTAAAACTTGTACATCAAACATTACAAAGTTCGAACTTAATCTGTAGTTTGCCACTCTCACACTACACTGCTAGTTTCAAATGAATCCATGCACGCACAGCTGAAAAAAGGTCTGGAAAACCAATGTGGGACAGACTGACAGTCAGACAGACGGATGGACGGACAGAGAAGAAAGCTTTCATCCCCTTCATTTTTACAAACTGGTAGAGGACTACTAACTTAAAGACATTTTATTGAATGCTTGTCGTAATATCAACATGACTGATTATGTACCCAATAACTTACATTTGATAAAAGTTTTTATTATATACCCATCAATGTATCGTTTTTTTGATACTGTGGATCTCACAGCGTGTGATCCGGTTTTCCGGATCACCACACTGTGGTTTTTTGATTCCGTATCAGTATCCTCTGAAACTGATGCCGTCACAATGCAACAACGCAACGTTATTTGTGGAAAATATTGACCGCATCACAAAACAAAACTGCGTACACAAAACATAATTTCATGGTATGTCTGTGTTTTTGATAATTTGGATTACATTTAATATCTTATAAATGTGGATTTAAAATGCATAAGAGGGTATATAATAAATTTATCATTACTACAGTAACTTGATCCGAAGAGTTGGATCACGTCTCGTTGACAGGCGCGGATCATCAGATCAAACTCGACGTTTCGCGTCTCGTGTGATCTGATGATCCGCACCTGTCAACTCAACATGATCCAACTCTTCGGATCAAGTTACTGTAGTAATAATATATATGTACAAACATATGAACATGTATATAATTCCTACATCTCTGAATATATGTTTGTTACATACACTGCATGCATCACTGTATACAGGAAAATAGTCGTCCCTATTTCATTTTCACCCTCCTTGTGGGTGGACAAATTTAAAACTGGGCATTTCTCTCTCTCTCTCTGTCTCTCTCTCTGTCTCTCTCTCTCTGTCTCTCTCTCTCTCTGTCTCTCTCTCTCTGTCTCTCTCTCTCTCTCTGTCTCTCTCTCTCTCTCTGTCTCTCTCTCTCTCTCTCTGTCTCTCTCTCTCTCTCTCCCTGTCTCTCTCTCTCTCTCTCTCTCTCTCTCTCTCTCTCTCTCTCTCTCTCTCTCTCTCGTCTCTTAAAACACAAGCGTTCTGGGTCGAATTTCAAATGGGGGCAAAACTGTCTGCAAGTGTAGAAAGGCAAAAATAATACAGGGCGAAAATAGCACAGGGCGAAAATAACACAGGGCAAAACTAACCCTGTATACAGTGTACCTACATAAAATTCTCGTGTTTAAAAAAAAATCTCAAGCATATCTGACCATTAGTATAGAATATGTTCCTAAGTCATAAATTTTTTTGTGTGTGAAAAAACCAGAAGAAAAAAATATTTCCGATTTAGCCCGAAATAACAACTGGCTATAATAAGATTGTCTCCCAATTACATATGGAGGGTGTCATTTGTTTGGATAGTAAGATTTGAAGTAAACAATACATTACCTATTGGTGGTGGTAACTGAGATGACGGCACCAGACCAGCCTCCTAGTACGTATAATAGCAAAAAACATCACGGACATGCATCAAGCTTAGTTTCATCATTAGAAGTTTCAGATTACGTATTGTAAGCACAATTTCTGTTAATGTGTTCTCAATTCAACGATCTTCACTTTTATACTGCCGAATGGTGTACAGAATTTTACTGTAAACGTGGTTATTTGTGCGCGGGGGAAATTTACATTAATTACGCGGTCATGTAATGAGTGTGCAAATTGCCCCGACACGTATAGCTATGAATATTTTATATTATATTCATTTACCACATATTTTTCCCCCTTGCGTAATGTTGGATGTGGAAAAACGCGTACTTAACCCCCAGCGTAAATAACCACTTTTACAGTGGCCAAAAACGGTGTGCACAAGAACAGCTTTAAAGTGATGCGAGCAAATAAAATTCCAGTCTAGGCATACAATACGTAATCTTTCACTTAACTTCTTACAGAAAGCTGGGAAACATTAAAATAGAGGACACCTTCACCATATCAAAAAATTATTCAGAATGTAGTGATGTTACACTGAATCAATGCTACATGTGTCAACATATGTCAGAATTAAGAGTGGGAAACAGAAAAAAAAGTATGCATAAAATTATCGAGCTGCGGAACTGTAGTTCAATCTCTGGGGAGAACTGATATAGACCAGTGGCTATTAATCCACCCACTGCATAACCCTCGGCAACTTTTTCAACATGTGATTTAGGTTTTAATATCTCCATATTTTTACATCGCTGCTTCAAAATTTGTTAATGATCATAACTAGAAATTTGTCCATAAGACATGAATGTCCCAGTCCATAAGACATGAATGCCCCGGTCCATAAGACATGAATGCCCCGGTCCATAAGACATGAATGCCCCGGTCCATAAGACATGAATGCCCCGGTCCATAAGACATGAATGCCCCGGTCCATAAGACATGAATGCCCCGGTCCATAAGACATGAATGCCCCAGTCCAATGTGGCAGCAGCACACACAATGTTTGAAGGTGTGTCTTGACATAATTGTATTGGGGAAAATATGTTTCGAATTTTTATGTCCCGCCCTGAATATGGCCCCCTGTGGTCATCCTTAGTCTGCTTAACTTTCTTTATAAAAAAGTTCCAATTTGTGTAAAAAGTAAAATACTGAACCCCATTCTAGACACCCCCCCCCCCCCCCACCCCCACCCCCCCGAGGTACAGTTCAGCAGATTAGTTTTCTCTGATTATATAATAATAAAATAGTGGTCTACAAACTACCAGAATATTTCTGTATAGTCACCTGCTCCTGGTGTCGTCTCTGCACCCTCGCCACGTATTTATCTCCCTTGTTATTCCGCAGAAAGGCGCACCGGGGAAACCACCGAGCGTGCTCAATCCAGGGATCGTCGTTCCTGTCCCAGTTCCTCAGGCCCCCACCGCAGAAAAAACAACGAGCATAGTCGCCATATCCTGCCAAATTAAAGTGTAAGTAGTAAAAGTAGTTATAGTCATACAGAGATATAAAACCTTGCGTACCACTTCCCATCGACCCCAGGACCTTAGTACCAGTCCAACGACAGAAGGCCCGAGTGTCAATACTCATCAAGGGTTGATACGAGATGTGATATGGAAAAACAGCTTGTTATTATAGGATTAAACATTCTTTTTGAAGAATTTATTGATGTGTAAACTCCGGACATTTTACTCACAAACTGAATAAAAGTGCGAAGCACTTTTATGTTAAGTTTGTGAGTAAAATGTCTGGAGTTTACACATCAATAAATTCTTCAAAAAGAATGTTTGATTCTTATAATTCCAATTCATTCATTTTATTAACAATTGCAAAAATTTGAATAGTTTCCCCGCACCATGTTATTTGTTTTCAGGCGTGTATGAATACTTACACATCACATTTTCGGATTTATTGATGTATAAACTCTTGTTCAGCTTTATTTTTGTCCAATCAAAACAATTGTAATAAATAACATTGGAATTATACAAACATAGTAATGACTAATAACATATATATAAACAGTAAGAAATTCTGACTACTGGTCTCTGGTGAGCACATGACAATCAAAGCAGAAATCCGCACAGGTGTTCTTTATAGGAAGTACTCGTAATACGATATTAATATTGTGTATCATGTATAGTATATATAGGAGAGAGGAGAAAATCTTCGGCTGGACCGGGAATCGAACCCGGGACCCCTGTATTACTAGTCAGGTGCTCTAACCACTGAGCTACCCAGGTTGATATCCACTGTCTGTATAGCCCAAATTACTACATTCCTCCCTCCTTAAGAACAAGGTACGATTGTATACATAAAAAGACCCAAAAAATTTCTCTCTATAAAATGTGTCTGGAATTAGCCTTAATCAGCGTTTTAAGAAAGTAAAATATATGCCAGGTATACTATGTCAACAAAATCAGAATGATATTCCTAAATGAATAGCATCATGACATCATGAATAAGACATTTCCCGCCTTTTTCTAAAAATAAGCCTGAAAACTGTCAAATGTCATACAGATTATTGCTCAGGAAAAGATGTGTGCATTTGTCGAGCAAAATGAAAATGATAAATATTGTGTATTATTTTAAGATGAAAAACATTCTTGAATATGAATTTGCTCGATGCATGCGCTGTATGTTTTCTGAAAGGAAAACCACCTGAATTTGTGGATATTTCACTGAAAATGGCATTTTTGCAATTTTATGCCAACTTCAAGCTCTTGTCATATGACTCAAATCATTTTGCTGATCAAACTGAGCGGATTTTGGGTTTGCTAATCTATTCCTTATTTGAATGCCAGGGTTTGAGCTCAAAGTGAAATCATCGATATTTTGGGCCAGATGACTGTAGAAACTGTACCTACTTCTTTGTCTTCCCCCTATAAGACACACACAACCCAGGTTCTTTTCACCCCTGGCAGGACAACCTGAAGTGCAGGGGTGGTCAACGGCACCAAATATAGTTTATATAGGAGAGAAGAGAAAATCTTTGGCTGGACCGGGAATCGAACCTGGGAACCCTGCATAACTAGTCAGGTGCTCTAACCACTTAGCTATCCAGGCAAATATCCATGGTCCGTATAGCCCTAACTAATACACATGTATCCATCAAGCGAGCAAGATATTCAGTTTGTGACATCACATTCATCAAGTAAACCTCGTAATTTACTGCCAAATTTGTATCAACTTTTGAATACACACATATGAACAGACTACCTTGATGACTTAGATTGAAAAGAAAAAAAAAACATGGAGGAGAGTTTGCAGACATGAATTCCCTACCCCACGGCATCAAATTTCATGTTCCATTAAAAAGCCCACGGCAAGAAATTTCATGTTCCATTAAAAAGCCCACAGCAGGAAATTTCATGTTCCATCAAAGATTACACCATGCAAATATCCCAACTTTTTCATGAAATTAAAAAAAAAACTTATAAATCAGTTATCTTTAAAAATACTTATATATATATCTTTTCTCCATTCATTACAATTTAGTTTAATATATGGACAAGTTGGAAAGCAAAATCAATTATTTTTTTTAATACTTTCTAAATGGGTTCTTACCGGGATAACTGACAAAACAAAAACAAAAAATTGCAAAAAATATGATGGTGTAAAAATATCAATTTAGTTGGGGAGATTTATTTCAGTACGTTGTGTGAGAGCAACAAACAACTTTTTATCTTTCGTTTTCATTTCAAAATGACAGTGGCTGGTCTTACCTGCGTAGTAATATCCGGCCCGTGCCATTTCTCGCGGAGTCTGTGCCATATGAGAGGGCCACCCCTCAAAGGAGCTGTGTCTGGTAGAATATACAGCATAAGAAGGATATTTAGGCTTGTCAAAATTTATTCCCAGAGGGTCCAGCTGGGCCAGTCTCTCAGCAGAGGTAGGACCCGGGGGGTTAGCCCTTCCCTGTGATGGAGCTGGGGGGTTAGCACCACCATGTCTGTTGGCGGAACTTTGTGTAGATCGAGTGGTGTTTGCAGTTGCTTGTACACTTGCTGTTTGTACGGATTCCTTTGACTGAGTTGACAGGGGGGCGTTAACAGGTGCACCACGATTCACCTCCAGAGGCCTGGAATGGGGCTGGACCTCGCTGACCAAAAGTCCTGGTGTGGATGTAGGCTCCTGCGAGGAGCCAGAGGAAGTGGACACTGGCTCAGATTGTGCTAAGGGACCTGGCTCTTCCTGACTGCCTTGCACCTCATGAATGATGAGGCCACCTGGTCCCTGACCACTGGTCACCTGCCCACTGCTTCCCTGTCCCACATTGACTGCTGCTGCCGTCACCTTTCCTTCTTCCTCCTTCTTCTTCTTTCTCTTGTCCCTCTTGATTTTGGATTTACTGGGCGTTTGAATGGAAGCTAGAATAAAAAGAAAGAATTCCAATAAGATATAGAGTAGACCTTGTTATTATTTATACACTATATGAATGAAGGTCATGCACATATCCAGAATTTTAGAAATCTGAAGTTTGTTCAATATGGTAAGTTACCATACACAAATTAGAAAAGTATAGCAATTTGAACATTTACTGGCAAAATTCAAAGAAACTAAAGTAATTTTTAGGGCTTAATATTTATACAGTCAAACCTCGTTATCCTGAACTTGATGTTGTCGAGATAAAACAGTTACTTCCAAATTTTAGTGTACCGTTAAAATACATAAAAGAAATCTTGTTGGGACTTCTAACTCACTTCGACATGCCAATGGTATTCAAAATATCGTTCTTGGAGATGCCAAAGTCAATCTGTATACAAATGCATTTAATTTATGATTTTAAAAATACTTTTGTAGGATTCATGTTTGCAACTTGAAAATGAGAAGAATCTTTGGCAAGTGACTGATATTGCATAAAGGACATAAGCAATAGTAATAAAAAAAAAAACAAGCAATAGGTCCCTTGTGTGGCAATATTGCAATAAAGCATCAACTTTTAGTTCAGAATGTCTGTCATGATAGTGAAAAATATGGTTTACCTACTAGTTAGGGGTAACACAATACTTTGACCTCTATCAGGCAAACGATTCTAAAGATAATAAGCAGTATCTTAGTACATATGAGCTAATGACCTTGGAACCAAAAAATACCCAGTAAGATGTCACACTGGCAGCTGAGATCATCTTAAAGTCATGGGAAGTTTTCCAAGTTAGGTTTCAATGCTAAAGGTCTGTGTTTGAGAAATCATTTAAATATCTTTGCTTACTACACAGTATGTCACCTGGAGACCATGACCTTGAACCTTTTTACCTCACAAAAACAGCAAGGGGCCATCCTTTATTCAAAAGGTCTCTTAAGATTAATTTCTATCCAAGTACACCTATTAATAATAGAATTTCATATATCTTCTGGAGACCAAGGAGTGACAGACAGATATATTGATGAAATGACAGACACAAATTAATATCCCCAGGCTGCTTTCACTTGATTGGGAACCCACATCCCCCCTCCCCCTTCCATCACACACACCAACCTAGTTCCTGCTGGGATGATTGTTCTCCATCTGTGGGCGCAGCTGATGCCTCTGCTTCTGATGGCTTTGGAAGCTGCTTATTCTGGCCTTGTGGCAAGGTCATGGTATTGGCAGCAGGTGTTGGATCTCCTTCATCAACACTCCTAAACTGCTCAGTTGCCGGCCTTTGCAGATTACCCCCATGGACATTTCTTGGACCATGAACAGGGATGTTGTTGGTTTCCCTTCCATTGATCAGTGGACAATCCGGAGAAATCTGTCTGTGTATGGCTTCTATATTCGATTCCTCACTCCATTGGTCATACGTCTGGCGACAGAAGTAACAGCGAGTTTCGGTGGTATGTCCTGTGTAGTAGAATCCATTGTTGGCCAGTTTGACAGTAGAAACACCTACATTGGCTGGGTAAGTTTGGAAAGTGGTAACTCTGAACCATTCCAACCTCATCCGTGCTTCAACCGCATCATCATTTCCCTCTACTACTTGCTCAAAGAAGTTGTCAAAGGCAGTCCCACTTGGAAAGTATGTCCAATTTGACTGTTGAAATGGAAGAACGTCCACGTCTACAGAAACAAGCTGGAGTTCCTTGGAGATTTTCAAATACCTCCTCAGAAAACTAAGTCCTTTTGGAATGGATTGAATCTTGTAAAGCATTTCAGGAAGTGACATACTGTCAATCTTTTCCATGGAAACTGGAGAAAGAGAATGCCTGTGTTTTGTGGCTTCAAACCTCTGGAAGAACCTGACCATATGTTTACGAATTCTATCCATTTCTTTGGTGTTCAACTCATGTCGATATTTTAATCGATTCTGCGTTTCCTTTTTATTGCTGAGTCTCTCAACCTTCACAATTACGCCACACATACTCGACGGACTTGAAGACACAGATACTCTGCGATTCAAACATTCTGATGAGTCCACGTCATTAAAATCATCCATTATGGTATTTACCGAACCAGGATTATTTTCATTCCGATTAGCATTACAATTCTGGGACTCTTTCATCATGAAGCTTGGAATGCAATTTTTCTTACCATTTGCTTCGTGCTGTGTTTTAGTATCATCATAGCAATTTCTATTATGATGCTGACTTGCACGTAGATTTTCCTTTATTATAATTTTTTTGCGACCTTTCTTCCATTTATCACTTTGGACCTTGCATTGAACTTTATGATGTCTTGCAATTCTTCTGTTTTCCAACCTAGGTGGCTGATGTTGAAGAGCTCTGCAATTTTTCTCTGCTTCCTGTAAATCAATCTTTGGCAAGTACATATTTGAAGTCTTTATGATTTCAAGGTATTTGCCTAACGTTATAAAATCCCTTCTTCTATTGGACAGATATAGATCTTCCCCAATGGAATTTTCCACCCTAGGTAATGGATAGGCCAGACTGCCTTCTCTGGTTAACAAGGAATCCTCAGATGCATCATCGTCATCTCCAGAATCATCATCCTTTGTATAAATATTTATCATGCACCTATTGTCTTGTAATGGTAGCAAAATATATTCCATTTCCGGCTTTACAGTGTGAATGTTGAAGCTGCCCGCAAGAAGCTTGGTGAGAAATATGCTTGAAAAAGACATCCTTGTCTTCGGGCTTAAGTGCATTGTATATTTAGACGATACTTTGGGCGACAGCCATGGACACAGCCTTAGGAGCAAGAACCGCAATTCAGATGCAGTTGGGGATTCACTGAGCATATGACTTAAAAAATGAATCCAGATTATTTCTCTAAAATCAAAGTATTGCCACAGTTGACTGTGCACTGCAAACCTGATGATCTCGTCTTCTTTGTAGGGCACTCTTTTGATTGTGGGATATGTTGAACAAGGAATTCTTCCATGATGAAGAATAGGATCCATTGACACAGAAAAGTTTTGACAACGATGGCTTATTATCATAATCTGAAGCACAGATGTACAGATAGCAGATAATTCATCTTCTCTCCATTTCATTTCGCCCCATTTTTCTCTTCCTAGAGTTATATCATTTGGGGTAGTTTTCTTTGCTTCAGTTAGAGCAAATTCTTCATGCATGATTTTACCTGTGAACCATTCTTTTGGCGAATTTTTAAATAATCTATCAGTGTTTTCTTCTGAAGAATTCAGCATTTGTTCCATCACTTCATGCTTTTCATTATCTTCCTGATCAGATGTAGCCATACCAGAATCTTGACAACTCGACTGACCAGTGATCCCAACATCTTTAGCATGTCCATCTCCGATGTACCGAGTCTCCTCCCAGTTTATCAGTAGTGATGTCTTTGTGCTGACCGGTACTTCCTCTCGTAGAATCAAATTTTCAAAATTTACTCCAGGCAGTATTTCCGTCATATCTTCTTGCACTTCATCAATATTAAAATGGACTTCAGTATTTCCATCATACCTGCAGGTCAAAGAGCAGCACTCAGACGCTGCTTTAGGAGAATTATTTTCATCCATCAGAGGATGACACACCATCAATGACGATGATTCTGTCAGTATCGATTCGCTATCTCGTTGCTGAGTGTCCTCGCCATTTTCCTCATCATTGATCCTTTCACTAGTATCAATTTCAGATGTTAACTCATCAAATTGTAGCTCTCTTACATTTCCTTCATCTTCAGACAAAGCAAAACTTGAATCTCTCCTCATACGAGGAAAATGCTCAGAGTGTGAAACATTCAGGTAAGAATATCCACTGCTTACTGAGCACACAGAGAGAGATCGCAGTGACATCGACTTAGGCGATGTCCTGGCACGATAAAGTTGCAAAGATGAAATATTTTTCAATGACAATATATCAGAATGACAACCAAAATCAGTAGCTGCATTTGCTGTGAGCATGTTCGACGACTGACAATACAAAGAAGAATAGCTGAATTCGCGCCTAGAAATATCACTTTCTGCTTCTGAAGAATGTAAATTTTGGAATAGTGCATGTGTTGGTTTTCCGTCTGTACCTCGTGTACTGTAAATATCTAAGTCTGTTGGTGTGGATGAACTTCTGGTCAAAACACGGCATTGTGAGACCCATATGGTATCTCCTGCAGCACTGCCTTCAGATCTTCTAGCATTAGTCACATTAATCGCATTATCTTGCTCGTTATCTGATTCCTCTGAGAGACTTCCTTTCCTCAAACTTTGCATTTGACCACTTTCTTGATAATAGTTTTCATCCATCTGAGTTAGGAATTGCTCTGATGGAATTCCCTCATGTTCTAAAAGAGACGGAAACCCCAAGTCTGAACATTCTGCATTCTCAGATGGTATCAAACATCTCGAGGCACAAGAATCTTCAGGTTTAAAAGAAAAAAAATCATCACCACTCATATTTCTAAAGGTAGAACATTTTGAAATTAATTTATCTCCATTGCTAACACCACTTGTTTCCTGAGAACAATAACCTTTGTCTACCAAATCTTCTTTAACTTTAACTATAGATGAACAATTCAGTGAATTATCCTGAGAAAGGCAGTGGCCACTGGATGGATTGCAAGTTTCAACTTTATGATATCCGGTATTCTGATCACTGTATGAGCAGTTTCCCTCCTGCCCGACATCATTAAAATATTTCACAATTTTCTTCTCGCATGTGTATTGTGTTTCACCCAACTGAAGATTTAGCCGGTATTCTGGACATTCTGTGTTGATGCGACACTCGTATTCATCTACAGTTACAACTATTCTATTTGTTTGTTCTTCTGATACATTTTTCTTCTCTTGTTTTGGTTTTTCATCATCATAATCATTATGATTCTTTTCTTTATCATCAACTGCCACACATGAGAGTGATTTCAATTTCTTTAAAATATTTGACACCCCCATGTTCCTTGTTTGAAATTTTCACTTTTTCTCACTTTCTTTCTCGGGTGAACTTTTTAATTTCTCTCACTCAATGAACTATTTACATTCTCTGATGAAGTTTTTACTTTCTCTTTCTCTGATGGAAATCTTACTTTCTCTTAATATGATCAAAATTTTACTTTCTCTTTCCCTGATGAAGTCTTTACTTTCTCTTTCTCAGATGAAGCTTTTTACTTTCTTTCTCTCTGATAAATTTTCCCCCCTTTTCTCTCTTTGAAGATTTTATTTTCACTTTCTCTCTCTCTGATGAACTTTTCCCTTTCTTTCTTTCTGATGAACTTTTTTCACTTTCTCTCTCTCTGATGAAGTTTTCATTTTCTCTATTATTTTGCACTTTCTGTTTGGCTCAATGCATCCACTCTGAAGAATGATGCAAATCTGAAATGGAAAACAAAGATCCACTATAACATTTTGGAAAATTATCTGATCCTCCTGTCCTGATAATATGCATATACACACACACATACATTATATATATATATATATAAAAATAGTTTTGCATTTGGACACAAACATTTTCTTCAAACAAAAGGCACCGCAATGGGAACAAAAGTAGCACCGACATATGCCACATTAACCTTGGGATACCTAGAAGAAAAACTTCCATCAACAAATATTAATTCTATGGGGCGAAGAGGATGCAAAACTCCTAAGATCGAAATGGAAAAGATTTCTTGATGATTGTTTTATTTTATGGTCTGATGACATGGATAGATTAACAATTTTTTGCAAATTACTGAACGAATTGAACCCGGATATCAAATTTACAATGGAAATCAATGATACAAAATTATCTTTTCTGGATGTGCTAGTTATTAAAGAAGATACCAAACTTTCAACGGATGTCTATTACAAACCTACTGACACACACCAATACCTACATTTTGGATCATGTCATCCACACCATACAAAAACTGCAATTCCCTACAATCTGGCTAGACGTTTATGCACAATAATGAGTGATGTAAATACCCGAGGTATTCGTTTGTTAGAACTCAGATCATACTTACAAAAACAAGGTTATCCTGATAAACTTATAGAAAACGGAATTGAAAAAGTAAGAGTTATGACCGCTCTCAACTACTAGCTACAAACAACCGGGAAAAAGACAAAGATATAATTCCATTTGTACATATGCATAACCCGCGCAATAGAAATATCAACTCAATAGTTAATCAACTAAACAATATACTGAAAGACGACCAATCAACCAAGAAAATATTCAAAAAAATAAAATTCATCAATAGCAAACGTCAACCGAAAAATCTGAAAAGATTATTATGCCCTCCATATCTTAAAGGGACTGATTCACGATTTTACCCAAAATTTTGTTTTTCACTTTTAATGATCAAAATCTACTGTCTAATATGTTTGAAAGATTTCACATGAAAATTAAGGTTATACATCATCACAGAAGCTCATTTTAGAGAGTTTATTATTTGTTTTGTAAACAAAGATTGCGATATGTTATTGTTTACGGAATTTTCAAAAGAAATGGATATCGATCTAAGTATTATTATATCTTTCATGTTTCAAGCATTTTTGGGGTGAAAAGTGTCATCTAAAAGTTAAAATTTGTGACTATGCAAAATTAAGATGCATTATATTACAAAAATCAATATTTCACTTGTTTGTTTGTTTACATAAAAAGACTCGAGTCTTTGTTTACATAACACATATTTAAGGCTAAAATATTGCTATCATTCATGCATTCAGAAGGTCAAAATTTTGGCTGTCAACATTAAATGAGTTATATTTCTAATGTTTAACATCAAAAACGAAAAATATTTCTATCAAAAATCGTGAACCAGTCCCTTTAAAGACAATCACAACGTCACTAAGTGTGGGGATCCACGATGCGGGACCTGTCAATACATCACGGAAGGATCACAATACAACTTTAATGGATGGATATTTAAAGTTAATGTCAACATGTCGTGCGATAGCAAAAATGTCCTGTATGTCATTACATGTCCTATATGCAAAGAATTTTATATTGGGGAAACAAGCAACCCACTTCAAGCTCGCGTGCAGGTCCACAAACAGCAAATCCACAATCCGGAATACAGGCAAATTCAACTAAGTGAACATTTAGATATTTGTGGACAAAAACAATTCAATACATTTCCATTTTACAAGTTTATAGGTGGAAGTGACATTCAGAGATGTGAAAAGGAAAAACATTTCATTAATATGTTCAAACCTAAACTCAATAATTCAGTTTAACGTTATCATATTTGTAAATGAAAATGTTTTCACGCATTACTTTATAATGCATCACTGTAAACACTATGATTTATCGTTCAGTGTCTTATGACGTCGAAATTTGTTTTGCTTTACTATGTCACAATGAACAATACGTATCAACAGTCTGTATGTAATGACGTCTAGATTTGTTTAATTTTAACATTCCGCTGTTTGTGACGTAACGTCGATATGTTACTAAATGTAAAGCTTCTGAGGATTTGAAATGAAAGCGCTAAAGCTTTACTAAACGTCTTCGTGTTTCATTTTTATTATTTACCTATATATATATATATATAGGTAAAAAAAATAAAAATATATTTATATATATATATTAAGCATTGTACAAAGTTTCAATTTAAGTCTACCCATTAAGCCATGTAGGAGAAGTGTTCACAAGAAAACTATTTTAACATCCTCCACTCCTCTTAAATCCACTCTAACTTTTAAGAAAATCATTGGATCCTCCTGTCCCGACAATAAGCACATCTACAAATGGCATTGAAGCATTGTACAAAGTTTTAAGTCTATCCAATAAGCCATATACTAGGAGAAGTGTTCACAAGATTAAGAGACAGATAGACAAACAGAAAGGTCTCCCCGTGGAAAAGGGGAGACTTACATAATTATCTTAATACTGGATATATTGCAACAAAAATATTAAGTATATGTGTAAGGTACAGTGGGAGATTGATTGATTGAATATTGTTTAATCTTGTGTCTATATACATAATCAGTAGCTATATTCTCAGAATTGATGATACATTGTAATGATTATGGACAGCAGTGCTTCCCAAGGTCTTCTGGTACTTACTGGACATTTGGTCCAGTAATGGATGAAATATTACTGGACCAAATCACATTTTACCAGACCAAAATTTTCTATGCAAATTAATCCCCTATTGTGGCCCCATCCTACCCTTGGGGGCCATGGTTTTGACAAACTTGAATTTACACTATATCCATGATATCAGGAAGCTTAAAATTTCATGTAAATTTGAACTTTCTGGCCCAGATTTTTAAAGATGTTCCCTATATATTTCCATGTAAACCTTTGATCCCCTATTGTCGTCCTACCCTACTCCCCGAGTGACAAAATATCAAGAAGCTTTCATGTAAATTTGAACTTTCTGGCCCAGAATGGCATCGGCGACGCACTTTATTAGTCCAAGCATTTCACTTCAGATTCGTCAGTGGAGTAAACTTTTCCAACCCGTGTTCAACACCAGTGTTATGAAATACACGTTTTCTTAAACTCCAGCAATTCACGTAACTCAAATGCAAATTGTTCAATCAAATGTGCCCATGTTGTTCAAGTACTTCTTGATCAGAGTATAGTTTAAACGCTTTATTTACATGTTATTTATTACCTAATTCAAATGCTTCAAAGACGTCTGTAGTTTCACGGGATGTTGCGCAATTGTATTATCACCCTCTGGGGAGAATTGAAGAAGTTTGATAAATATCTGAGTTAAACGTAATCAAGTTTTCTGTTTGCAATGACTAAAGAACAGAAAATATTTTGGGACATGCTGCTAAAAATTGAAAATTTATTTAATCATGTATTTCATTGGGAAAAAAAAATTATGGGACAATTGGTCCGGCCAACAACTGATATTGATCGGACCAAAACAAAAATTACCGGACATTTGCCAATGTCTGACGGACCTTCAGAGTTCGGAATCACTGTATTTTTGAAAAACAAAATTTTGTCATATCTCCAAACCCATAATTATATCAAATATTATCACATTCATAAGAAATCAGGACATAAAATACAATATTTCTGCACTCATAGTAACTGAAACACCATGGAATAATAACATTCAGACTCTAGAGCGAACTACTACACCACTGGAACGGTGAAAAAATGCTGATCAGTTTGAGAACGAACGGTTTTGTTAGGGGAACAAACACTGAACAGTTTGAATGGAACGGTTCTCAGCGAGAATGAAGCGGTTCCTATTGGGGATGGAACATTTTGTGATAGGAAACGAACAGTTCTCATCGAGAGCAGAACACTTTGGGCCAAGATCAGAACAAACAGTTTGGCATCGATTTCAAATTCTGCATTTCAAACACTTTCAGTACTTTTTATTCATACAGAGAAATTGCAGGGAAAAGAGATATTTTCATTTAAATACGCAGCTCGGTTAAGGCTATGCAAAAAAAAAATATCACAGTGCTGTTATAAATGTACCTCTGTGCACTTCGCACCATACGACGTCACAATGAAAAAGTACGTCACAGCGTATATGTTCTGACAGATGTATCGTGGGGAAAGTGTCATAATATCTTGTCGTTATTTACTACCGTTATCAAGTGATAAGCTGTATATGTGAAAACATTTCTTGTCAAATGATTATATATATTATTCCTTTAAGATATTAAATCATTCTCCATTTTTAATATATAGTATGCAAGAAGGTGATATTCATATTATATTGTGACCTTGAAATTGCCCCTAATCTGAATGACTGGTATGTTTAAAATTCCCTGATGTAACTAGATAATCTCACACTACAGAAACAGTGGCAAAGTTCAGGTTCATCTGCTATAAAAAACAATATGTATTTTTCTGAAATATTTTCTAGATATATTTATGCATTTTAAAACTGCAGGAAGCAATTTCTGTCTTGTATATTAACGGTATGATATATATCTCAGTCTATGCGCAAGACATCGGACCGTCGGACCTGACCGATGTGCAGTGCCTCAGGTCCGATGCATCATTTTTAACACCAGACCGGAATGTCCGATGTCTCAGAGTTCGGTTTTGAGCTTTACTATCTTGATGCAGAGTCATTTAAATGTTTGTTATAAGTAAAAAATAGCACACAAATCCAAAAACGTAAATGAATGTGATTAAAACCACATGGACTGTCTAAAGTATTATACGGGAGGGATCCCTAGTATAGTAGTATTACTAGTATAATAAATAAGATTCCCTTGGTTTTTCATTTTCACATGTTTCATTACATTAGGTTTTTCGGTCTGACAAAATTTGGTTCGGTCCAGTGTGTTCATTGATTACACAGGACCGAATGTCCTGTGTGGTCCAAAAAACTTTCGCATAGACTGATATCTATAGGAATGTGGACAACCCTGGTAATTCGCTGATGACTGTCAGGTGGTGGCCAGCTAGCTAAGTTGGTAGAGCACCTGACTAGAGATTCAGGGGGCCTAGGTTCGAATCCCGATCTGGTCCACTGCATATTCTCCCTTCTCCTGTTACATTTGGTGCCATTCACCACCCTCGGACTTGCAGGTGAAAGTCCTGCCAGGGACTAAAGAATCTGGGTTGTGTGTCTTTGAGGGAGAAGACAATGTAAGGGAGAAATGTAGCAGTCAGCCGAGTTCGATTGCCAGTGGCCAGATAGCGCAGTTGGTAGAGCACCTGACTAGAGATTCTGGGGCCCCGATTTCGAATCCCGGTCTGGTCTGTTGCATTTTCTCCCTTCTGTTACAGCTTAAAATCTAAAGGAGTTTGAGGAAGAAATTGTGACAGACAGACAGACCAGGGTAACAGCAAACTTTCTCTAGAAAAAGCAGGTGTAAAAATAGATTAATATCATTATCTGATAAGTTTCTAGTTGGAGTTTACAATGCTTTTGCATACTCTGAATAATAAAATTTTAAAAAAATATTTCTTACCGAACAATTTTTTTCTGAAATGTTAGCAGAAACACAACTATTTAAATTTTTTGCTTTAATTATAATATACACTGGTCGTTTTCAATGAATATTACATGTATAATGTAATTATATATTTATAAAGTTGACTCATTTATGGCACACCGATGAGACAGTATCTATAGGACGTATTTGTTCAATCACCTCTAATTTTAGACATGATTATACATTTATTACATAAGAAATATGACCATCATTCACTGAATACCTTAAAAGCACGTGGTAGAAACTTTTTCTTTGTTTGATACGACACATGTATCTGTATACATGTCAGTTTTCTTTTGTTCTTTTCATACAAGTCAAAGGGGAGGAACTCTTAAAGTCTTTAACCACACAACAACTTGAACAACTTCCAATGTATATTTATAAATACGTACACCATACATATTACATGCCATAACGTACTTATATCAGTGCATGCAGTATACTGTACGGTGTCTGGACAATCGATGAAAGAGCTTTAAAATTATCAATGTCGTACTATAAATAAATATTACCAAATTAATTGTTATCTCAGTATACGTACTTACAAGTAACTTAGACAATTCAGCATGTACTTACAACAGTACACAACAACTAAATCATAACAGCGCAGCTTTGCTCACAAGTCTTTGGGGCCGGAGCCGGGTGTTGCACGTGCGTAATGAAAAACTAAATCATAACAGCGCAGCTTTGCTCACAAGTCTTTGGGGCCGGAGCCGGGTGTTGCACGTGCGTAATGAAAAGAGCAAGGAACGACAACTAGCTCTTGAGGCAGGCAGGCGGTAAATATAGTACTCCCGAGGGTCCCGGATTGCGATTTTTTATAGATAATATTAAAACCGGCGAACAGAATAACTTCATACTTCTCGGGAACAATCTTTGTGTCCAAATTGATTAACACAATTTAAAACACCCACTAATGATAAGTATGAATTCTTAAACTTGAAATGTCGCCTACTCAAAAGCGGTAAATCTAGTACAAATTCCGTACAGTGTCAAATCTCCGGGACTACTCTAGTAGTGTGTTTTTTATCTTAATAAAAAAAAAACTATCATGCAAAATGTTCACGTTTTAACTTATAGATCCACCCCATAAAAGTTTGGGGTCATGTGATCAAGTTTAAAGGGCTTGTATTGAACTTTCATTGGTTCTTGCATGTGACTGAGTTTTATTCAGGTACTTTTACCAGAGATTTCGAAGTAGCAGGTTGACAAAAAGTTCTAGTTTGCTTACAAGACATGTTTATGATATTTTAGACCTTACGGACTGGACAATTTATTTCTGGAACATCCAGTTGATATTAAATCAGTTAGCTAGTATAGCACTGGGCTCTGTCCCATAGAGAGGGTCGAAAAGATACATTTTAAGTGTATATATCAGCATCAGATTGCATCGATAAATAAATGGATGAACCTAAGCCAGGAGTTTGGTGTTTTGCTTGTGACGATCAGTACTAACCAACCCTGTTTCATTGGCGCCCACGTTGGGACTGGATGTCCTCCAGATGATGCAAGGACAATGGACAATTATGAAGACCAGCACAGTGTAAATTCATGAATGACACTATGTGTATTGTGACTTTGTGCTCATAGAAAAGAATTTGGGTTGAGATTGAAAGACAATTATAAAAATTATAATTGATCATAAGGAGGGAGGAATGTAGTAATTAGGGCTATACGGACCGTGGATATCGGCCTGAATAGCTCAGTGGTTAGATCATCTGACTAGTAATGTAGGGGTCCCGGGTTCGATTCCCAGTCTAGCCATATATTTTCTCCTCTCTTCTCCTATACTACATTTGGTGCCGTTGACCACTCCTGGTCTTGCAGGTTGTCCTGCCAAGGGCGAAATGAAACAGGGCTGGTTAGTGCAAAGACTTGTGAGCAAAGCTGCGCTGTTATGATTTAGTTGTTGTGTACTGTTGTAAGTACATGCTGAATTGTCTAAGTTACTTGTAAGTACGTATACTGAGATAACAATTAATTTGGTAATATTTATTTATAGTACGACATTGATATTTTTAAAGCTCTTTCATCGATTGTCCATATCACAGGGCTTGAAGCCAACTTTTTATGTCACCAGTCAAGCCGGACTGATGGGGTATAATTTCAACCAGTCCGCAGAAAATTTACCAGTCCAACAGAGTTTTCCAGAAATAAATAAACATATTTCGTTAATGTTATCAAAATGAAATTTAACTCAATATGCCTCAGACAATATTGTAACACTTAAATGTGGGATTTATCTTTACGAATCAGATTCGTCTGATATCTACAGAGCAAAGCATACCAAATTTGTGTATAAAATTACCACATGACCCCAAACTTTTATGGGGTGGATCTATAAGTTAAAACGTGAACATTTTGCTTGAGAGTTTGTTTTTTTATTAAGATAAAAAACACACTACTACAGTAGTCCCGGAGATTTGACACTGTACGGAATTTGTACTAGATTTACCGCTTTTGAGTAGGCGACATTTCAAGTTTAAGAATTCATACTTATCATTAGTGGGTGTTTTAAATTGTGTTAATCAATTTGGACACAAAGATTGTTCCCGAGAAGTATGAAGTTATTCTGTTCGCCGGTTTTAATATTATCTATAAAAAATCGCAATCCGGGACCCTCGGGAGTACTATATTTACCGCCTGCCTGCCTCAAGAGCTAGTTGTCGTTCCTTGCTCTTTTCATTACGCACGTGCAACACCCGGCTCCGGCCCCAAAGACTTGTGAGCAAAGCTGCGCTGTTATGATTTAGTTGTTGTGTACTGTTGTAAGTACATGCTGAATTGTTTAAGTTACTTGTAAGTACGTATACTGAGATAACAATTAATTTGGTAATATTTATTTATAGTACGACATTGATATTTTTAAAGCTCTTTCATCGATTGTCCATATCACAGGGCTTGAAGCCAACTTTTTATGTCACCAGTCAAGCCGGACTGATGGGGTATAATTTCAACCAGTCCGCAGAAAATTTACCAGTCCAACAGAGTTTTCCAGAAATAAATAAACATATTTCGTTAATGTTATCAAAATGAAATTTAACTCAATATGCCTCAGACAATATTGTAACACTTAAATGTGGGATTTATCTTTACGAATCAGATTCGTCTGATATCTACAGAGCAAAGCATACCAAATTTGTGTATAAAATTACCACATGACCCCAAACTTTTATGGGGTGGATCTATAAGTTAAAACGTGAACATTTTGCTTGAGAGTTTGTTTTTTTATTAAGATAAAAAACACACTACTACAGTAGTCCCGGAGATTTGACACTGTACGGAATTTGTACTAGATTTACCGCTTTTGAGTAGGCGACATTTCAAGTTTAAGAATTCATACTTATCATTAGTGGGTGTTTTAAATTGTGTTAATCAATTTGGACACAAAGATTGTTCCCGAGAAGTATGAAGTTATTCTGTTCGCCGGTTTTAATATTATCTATAAAAAATCGCAATCCGGGACCCTCGGGAGTACTATATTTACCGCCTGCCTGCCTCAAGAGCTAGTTGTCGTTCCTTGCTCTTTTCATTACGCACGTGCAACACCCGGCTCCGGCCCCAAAGACTTGTGAGCAAAGCTGCGCTGTTATGATTTAGTTGTTGTGTACTGTTGTAAGTACATGCTGAATTGTCTAAGTTACTTGTAAGTACGTATACTGAGATAACAATTAATTTGGTAATATTTATTTATAGTACGACATTGATATTTTTAAAGCTCTTTCATCGATTGTCCATATCACAGGGCTTGAAGCCAACTTTTTATGTCACCAGTCAAGCCGGACTGATGGGGTATAATTTCAACCAGTCCGCAGAAAATTTACCAGTCCAACAGAGTTTTCCAGAAATAAATAAACATATTTCGTTAATGTTATCAAAATGAAATTTAACTCAATATGCCTCAGACAATATTGTAACACTTAAATGTGGGATTTATCTTTACGAATCAGATTCGTCTGATATCTACAGAGCAAAGCATACCAAATTTGTGTATAAAATTACCACATGACCACAAACTTTTATGGGGTGGATCTATAAGTTAAAACGTGAACATTTTGCATGATAGTTTTTTTTTATTAAGATAAAAAAAACACACTACTACACTACTTTCCCTTACGAATAATGATATGATTTGAACATATTTTATTGTCTAGATGTAATAACAAAAGGATTGAGCACGAGTTCTTAAAACTTAGAACGCCCTCTCCTATATGACAATTATTACATAGTGATAATGTTCAAGAAATCAAACACAAAGGTATCAAAGGTAAAAAAAAAAATGATTAGCTTTCATAAAGCAATTATATAATAAATTATATCTGTAGATATATATGTATATGTACAATTGATTAATATATACATGGATGTACAATTGATTAATACATGCATGTAGTACGTACAAAGTAATCACTTTGTAAATCCCATCAACTAAAAACGATCAGTTCTCTTTATAAATAACTGCATTTAGGAGATTAGTTTTTCATTTTCTGTGGTACTGATTGCGTTATCTCCCCATAATAATACATGCGTGTCTACTATATGCAAATTATCCATTGTAAAAATAGAATTGAATAGGCCATTTCTTGGAGCGGTGTATTTTGCACATGAGAAAAAGAAATGGTAAGCATCTTCTACTTTACCACAAGTACACAAAGGACTGTCAATGATGTTACATCTAAATAAATATATATTCAATACACAGTTGTGTCTTAGTCTCGTATGGATTACGTTCCAATGGCGTTCTCCGAAAGAAAAAAAAAAGGATGGAAGATGCGATTTTTGGAGGCGTAAACAATTTTTAAGCGAGCTTAGTGTCATAGATTGCCTTGTTCCTAGGGGCAAGGAATTCCATTCATGCGCCCCTCTTGCTACAAAAGATGATTTATAGATGTTTAATCTGCATTTAGGAATGCCATAATTTTGCGATTGTCTTGTAACGTAATTTGATTCATGTGAACGAATATTTGGTAAAAATTCTTTCAGAAACTCGGGTATCATATTGTGATAAATTTTGTACATTGTTATTCTTAATTTTGTCAATCTTCTAACAATGAGTGGTTCCCACCCAGTTTCGAAATATAGAAATTCCTGTGATGCCAATGATGTTAGTCTATAGTAACCAGTCTTGCTTCTGCTAACTGTAGTTTTTCAAAATCTTGATTTGAACACCCACCCCATACTTCAGAGGCATATTCTAGAGGAGGTCTAATGAAAGTAGAATATAAAATAGCTACAGTTTTTGAACTGAACTTGAACTGTAACTTTTTCAGCAGTCCAAGTTTTTATAAGCATTGGCCAACAGCGAATCGATGTAAGCTGACAATGTGAGATCATGTGAAAAAGTGATACCTAGGTGTTTATGTGTTGACACAAAATCTAAATTGCAATTTTGAAAATGCAGACAAGGGAAATATGTATTTTTCTTTGTACAAAAGAAGACGGCTTTTGTTTTTGAAGGATTAAAATTTAAAAGCCATTGTTTAGACCATTGTTCAAGCCAAAGGAATCATTATTCAGCACGCATTGGATATCATAGATATTGGTAGAACAGTTCTGCAAAGAATTATCATCAGCGTAAAGCCTACATAAACTTGACATATTTTCAGCAACATCATTGACATATATCAAAAATAAAAGGTCCTAATACGGACCCTTGAGGGACTCCAACATGTAAAGGTTTGAAATTAGACATTACATTTCTATGCAATACCCCTTGGGTTCTGAAATTTAAATAGCTCTGAAACCATTGTGATGAGTTACCACTAACTCCATAAGTTTGTAGCTTCAAAAGAAGTCCCTTATATCATACACGATCAAAGGCCTTTGACAAATCACAAACACCACACAGCAACATTTGCCCTCATCTGTGGATTTTGCTATATGATCATATGTTTCAATAAACTGATAGACAGTTGAATGACCAGGTAAAAAACCAGCTTAGTATTTGTAAAAAAGATCATTTGAGTGAACATAATTGTATACATATTTAAAAATAACACGTTCCATAATTTTACCAACACAACTAAACAATGATACAGACATTTCAAGTTTAAGAATTTAAACTTATTATCATTTTGTTTTTTTTTTAATTGTGTGCATCAATTTGGGCATAAAGATTGTCCCCGAGAAGTATGAAGTTATTCTGTTCGCCAGTTTTGATATTATCTATAAAACATCGCAATCCGGGACCATCGGGAGTCGGCAGTACTAGATTTACCGCCTGCCTGCCTTTAGAGCAAGCGGTAAATGTAGAATGGCCGAAAACCGAAAGTCATGGATAGCACCGCTCTCTTGATAGTGAATTATAGAATGACATCAAACCTTTTGTGATAACTGTTTGTGATCTATCAAACAAGAATCATATAGCTTATAATTATAATACAAACGTACCGAACCGGAGTTTTCACCTACAGAGAGAGAGAGAGAGAGAAATCTAGTGCGTTTTATTTTACATATGTAAATGCAGAAACGATTTCTAGACGTTCCGTCCGATTATCAATCCGTCCCTTAATCGATTCGTCATTCAAGCAGAATTTGCAAAATCTATTAGGTCGTTGAATTGGAGGTGTACAGTATCTCGGGCATGTCTACTAAAGGTGTGTTTCATTAAATATCATGTTCAGCATGTAAACTTCTTTGTCTGCTCCGCCATGCTTGTTATAGGTGGGTCTACTAAAAAACTTAAACATTGGCAATCAGCGCGAAAATGTAGTTACTCGAGTCATTCCGACAAAGAAAGGAAAATCATATGGTTGCAGAAAGAATTTACACTCTGCTGTTCCTGTTTTAACTTGATATCAAATTTAAACTTTTTCCAATACTGATGAAATAGCTTCCTCCTCCTACTCGTCCATTGATGTAAATACTACCTTATATGGCATATGCAAATAACTTGACAAGGAAGTTAAAACTTCAGTAAATCAAACATGGCGCACAAATATGAATCGAGAAATTAGAATATATCGAAATTGTTGACAACGGTAGAATAGAGCCTCACAAATCGTAAGTTGCAGGTTGTAAATTTAAATATTGACAAAGAAACAGAATATCATTTTATTTACGTAAAGGAAGTCGGCAAATGTTTAGAATGATCGAAAATATTGCAGGAGTGAATCACTCCCGCATTTGCACTATTACGGAGATCCTAAGGAGTTGTCGCCCCCCCCCCCCCCCCCCCCCCCCTCAATCGGAGGGGGCTACATTATTGCAGTTAATGGCAACACAACATGCGCTGACATCTGATTTAAAAAGCAGCTCCCACGGTAGCCTTATTCTTACTTGTCGTAATTAACAGATGTCTTTGATAAAGTAAGATTCTTTTTCTTTTACAACAGGAAAATAATCCACGCCTGTCCCCTTCTGGTGGTGTTTTTGCTGCGTGACCTGCCTGATCTTTCTCTTGTTAAGGTAAGATTACATTATACTACTTCTTTAATGTTTGATAATTCCAATGTTATTTATCATAATTGTTTTGATTGGGCAAAAATAAATCTAAACTAAAATTTACACACCAATAAATCCAAAAAACGCCATTTATACATACGCGCCTGAAAACAAATAACATAGTGCGGGGAAACTATTCAGATTTTTGAAATTGATAATACAGGGAACGAATTGGAATTATAAGAATCAAACAGTCTTTTTGAAGAATGTATCGATATGTAAACTCTGGACATTTTACCCACAAACTTAACATAAATGTTTAATCCTATAATTATGTGGTAGTGAACTTTAGTTTGTCAACCTCTGTCTTCTATAAAACAGAGTAAGATAAAATGCTGATCAGGAGTACTTTGCCCCTTTTCTCTCTAGTGCGGACTAGATAAAACTTTTTTAATACGAAAAATCAACAATTCTCAGATATGTATAACGTATCATAATCACGTGCTTGCAAAATGACCAGCCTTAAATGGTTTAGCGTGTGACCACATGGTGCCTAAGCAAGCAGGCCCAATACGGTACGGCTAAACCTGTCATGTCACTCTAGTAATGATTAAATGATACAAACATGTAATATTCACTGTTGCCATCGTTCTCTAGTTGGTAGTACATTTTGGCTACCAAAGAATATATCTATATGACCATTTAAACCAATATGGATTAAGGGGGTGACGGGTGGTTTCGTCCCGATTACATATTCGCACCTAGTGGATTCGCACCTTTACCTGTACGCCCCAAGTGGATTCGTCCTAAGTGGTTTCGTCCCATTGAGTATGTAGCAACAGTGGTCGGAACGATTGATCAGTGCATACTCTCCTTTAACGGTGAGCAATTTAATTGAAATTAGGGGATGAATGCTATATATTAATTTATTTACCGACGCCCCAAGGTATGTTCATTTTGATCATTATACCAACAATTTTTGAATGTTTATATATGGCAACAGTGGTCAGGACGATTGATCAGAGCATACTCTCTTTTAACGATGAGCAATTGAATTGAAATTAATTAATACTATACAGTATATTATTTTACCGACGTCCAAACGATGTCCATTTCTATCATTATACATGTACCAAGAATTTTTGCCATGGCAAGTTGCATTCATTGTGGAAAATCAGTAAGTAAAAATTATCATATGAAACAGAATTAGCATTATGTAGATAAAATTAGTGTGTCTATTATGTGATTTTATTAATCTTAGATATATTTATATAAATCTCAAAATGAAGAATTCAATTTATAGCATAAACTTAAAGCAACAATATTTAAGTGAAAGTAATTGATCAAGTGTTAAATCGTTATAATTTTAAGATATGTTAAATTGTTATATTTATTGGGGCGAAACCACTCGACTCTAAGGCAATGTTCTCTACCTTATGTTACCTGCATTGAAATAGGGACGAAACCACTTGGTGCGAATCCACTAGGTGCGAATATGTAATGGGGACGAAACCACCCGCATTCGATTAAGGGCAATTAACTCAGACTGCTAAGCTCGTTAGTGCCGTTGTGTCGGGAGACTTTCAATTATGATTGATAGTATCCCATCCTAACATCCCTGGACCAATAATACAAATCTTACAGGAGCATTTGAGAGCTCACAGATAACACTAGAGCATCTTATTTCTTATGTCAAGACACAAAAAAAAGAAGGAAAAAAAAAAGAGTGGATAATCCCTATTCTAGTTCTTTCAAATGTGGTCATGTATTTTAGTGCGATTGAGTGCCACAATAAGAATTTAACATTCTATATCAGGCTTTGATTGTATAAAGACACTTGAATTTGAGAAATTCCTTAACTTTGAGTAATTTCTCAAATATCTGAGATTTTCTCATATTGTATTGTACAAAACGTTCATGGGGCCTCCGTGGCCGAGTGGTTAGAGCATCGCGCTTAAAATCACACGGCCTCTCGCATCTGTCGGCGCGGGTTCGAATCCCGCTCGCGCCGATAAGTGAGAAAGTTTCCCAGTTTACTTTCGGAAGGTCGGTGGTCTCTTCCCAGGTACACTCTTTCTGGGTTCTCTCTTCCATACAACTGAAAAATTGTTGGGTGTGGCGGAAAACATCAATCAATCAATCAATCAAAACGTTCATCATCTCAATATTAGGGATTTTCCTTAACTCACTCCTCAAAGTTGAGATATTCTTAACTTTGGAATGTTTGAATGTAAATTTGAAATTCCTCAGCACTTAGATTTGAGATTTTCCTAAAATATTTAAGGGAGGGCATATGCTCCCTCAAATATTTGAGGAAAATCTGAAGTTTACTTTGGCTGACGACAACACAAGTAAAATGTCAGATAAACGCCAAGCAATGAAAAACATTATCTTGAGAGCATTGACAACGCCGACAGTCAAGACATTTTTTCTTTTTCCTGCACATTTTGTATCTTTCTAAATGGCATATGTTACTATTAAAGCTAACTCAAGAGTTTGAGATTCTGAAAAAAAAGAAATGTTTTGAAAGTCATACATTAGGCTAAATAATATCTAATTTACTTAACAAGTTTTAGATTATTCCACATTATATCATGTGACTACTCCTGGAAATGTTGATGGAGTTCAAATGATAAGGTTTATGATAGAAAACGTCATTTTTGACCCTTTATACACGAGATCGTTGAGGCTTTAAAACGGACCCCTATTTTTCTAATGTTCTTTAGTTTTTGTCAGAGGACCTTATTTTCCTTATATAAGCTCAAAAAATTTTAAAATCCCAATAAATCCCTTATATTTTCATGAATATTTACAACAGGTAGACATCGTCTTGTAGCTTATGTTTAAATGTAAGTTCAATATTTAAGTTCATTAACACCATGACCTCGGGGTCGGACGAGATAACGCCACGAGATAACGCCTACAATTGAAGTTTTTAAGTCTTACATGTGTAGTGTTATTCAGATATTTCAAAAAATTCTTCTCAATGGTAAGGGTGCTACAGTTTGTTAATTTGATATTCAAGCACCGAATAGTATAGTATTTTATTCACATTCATGTATATATTGATCCAAAAATATATTTAGAATCGTTCGGAATCACAATACTATAGTTTTTGTACCTTTTTAAAACACCGGTTTCCTACAATGGATTAGATACAGACGTGATGAAGAACCCTTACATGTAGCTCTATGCACACATTCATGAATGAAAACGTAAAAATAAATACTGTAGACCTATACAGGGAGATGATTATCAAAATATAAAACAAAATATAAACAAACTCATTTTTGTCGATTGAAACAGTGTGTGTATATTTATCGATCTGAACATATGGTTATTCTACTTTTACGTTTGCATACCGCTACATTAAACATGTTATTTAAATTTCTAGATAATACCGAAAATCAAGTAGTGTTTCAAACTCAATTAACAGTCTTACCTCTACAGAACTAGGAAGTAGCGGTGGCTCATTGAAATTTTTTTTGGACAAGGAAGTTAACTATGTGTCATTAATGCAACGTGTACTTGTCTTAGTGGATATTAGTATCCTGTTTGGATAAAAAAAAAATGAAAATTAAGATCGACGAATAAATGAATTTCGATGTAATTTTTATTAGCTATTAAGGGTAAATTATATATTGATGATGCTAATTTAATTTAGTACTTTGTCACATAGCACAAATCAAAACCCTTGTATCAATAAACAAGAGGCCCACAGGCCTTATCGATCACCTGAGTATTAGTTAAAAGTATCACTACTCCCAAGGGCTACACACGTTACAAAAAGAATTTCTGTTCTGAATATCTAAGCTAAATTCTAATATTCAGCAAGCGTATAAAACAAATGATGCCGTTCAAAGTACCTATTCCAATGAAAGACTTTACATAATAATGCAAATATGATATATGTTACATTTACACAATATGACTAATAATCTAATATGGACTTGTCCTATAGTTAAAAAAAAAGACCTGGGGTTGCGAAATCACAACTTAAGTACACCCTTTTCTGATTTTCCTTAATATGCATTTACTTTTTCCGGTAAGTCTTTCAAATGATAATGATAATATAATCACTATAACAATTTTGGTTCCACCCTGGAGTAAAAACAAGCCATCAAGTGTAAGAAAAATTAATTGCATAATGATGTAGAGCAGGAATTCCTCTACCAAAATTGTACATTGCACGATTCCCGGAATACGGGTTCTGACTCCAGGGCGGGGAAAACTTGGTATATAGTATGCATGTGTAAACATTTTTAAAAAAAAACATCTTTAATTCTTTTGATGAAAATGTGAAGATAACGAACAGTGATCAATCTCATAATTCCTATAAGCGATACAAAATAGATAGTTGGGCAAACACGGACCCCTGGATATACCAGATATTTTTGTCATTTGAAATACTTCTTTAAGTTTGCTGGTACAGTTATTATTATCATTATACATTTATATAGCGCTTTATCTAATTAAGATTGATTGATTGTATCTTGTTTAACGTCTCTTTCGATATTTTTTCACTCATATGAAGACGTAACCAAAATCTGTGAATAGCTTCAAATTTAGGCATATACTCGGCGCTGATGGCCATTGAGCAGTGAGGGTTCTTTAGCCTGCCACACCCACGGTGACACGGGACATCCGTTTTTAAGGTCATCTCCGAGGACCAGTGAAATTCACATTTGATGCCGAGCGTTTGGCAATAGAACTGTCACTACCTAGCTGTTTTAACCACAGGCAATTGCATCGCTTTGGTGTCGAATTTACTACTCTTTATATAGTAAATTCGACCCCCAAGCGATGCAACTGCCTGTGGTTTTAACGACTTAGGTCTGTCGCGGCCGGGATTCGAATCCCGGCCTTCCGCATGCGGGGTGAACGCGTTAAGTTCTAGACCACCTCGGCGATACATCTAATTAAGACCAATTACCCGAAAGCGCTTTGCATGTAAAACAATAGAAACAAACTAAAACAGATAACACTAGTTTTTTGTTTGTTTTTTCACCTCTTTCATCTGGTACGAATACGAGAGAGTAAATGGGTATACAAATGAAGTGAAACAAAGTCTTGAGGATCTTTTAAAATGCAATCGCAACTTTTCGGGTCTTTTCATCAAGCTCGGGAAAAACGTTTCAAATGTATTACGTTCACCGGAAGTATGAACTTTGTACAACATCCGTTATGTAGGTCACTACTGTAAGTGGTGATTACTAACATCTAATGGAAAAAGACAATAAATATATTCGTTGTATTTTGATTTAACATACAGATGGAGATTACCGTAAGACATTCGACATTGTTTTCCCGCTTTCCGGAAACATCCGAAAATGTGCGAATAGGGCATGTGAAATTTTAATGCATTTACTTTTTGTACTGTATTTATACCTTTTTAAACTTGTATTTATTGTGCAATTGGGTATTTATGGATACGGTTATCTCAAAATAAGAAAAAAACAAAAACTTAGTTTAGTAAATAGTCATGATGATAATAAAAACAATAATTAGCATATACTTTATACCTTTATTGATAAAAATGTATATAGTACGAAATACTATAAAATTGACAAACATACTTCTCATTCCACCAATATTATTACCAAATTCAAAGACACATACACATGGATATAGATCAGGCAGAACAAAATGGGGAAGACAAGTGAATACACTGTTTGTAACGTTTTCAAAGTATCAAATGATTGATCAATGTTCGTTATTTTCACCTGTCATGATAAGTTTCCGTTTTTCTTTAATATTGTTCATGATCATTCTATATGAAAAGTGAAGATAACGGACAGTGATCAATATCATAACTCCTATCAGCAATACAAAATAGATAGTTGGGCAAACACGGACCCCTGGACACACCAGAGTTGGGATCATGTGCTTAGGAGGTGTAAGCATTGCCTATTGTCCGGTCACACCCGTCGTGAGCCCTATATCATGATCAGGAAAACGGAGTTATACGTAGTCAAAATCAGTGTGCCAAGAACGCTCTAGCAATCGGTAAGAAACATGCCGGACAGCATGATAGGTTGTATTGTGATCGTGATTTGAAATAATGTTTTGAGCATCAAATTTAAGGTAGTACTCTACATCGTGATAATGGCTGACTTCCTTTAAAAACATGGATGAAAAAATCGATATAAGCAATATTTGACTTGTCCTTTTCCATTTAAATACCTAGTCGAGTAGCTCAGTAGGTTAGAATACTGACTGCTGAACTGTAGGTCGCAGGTTCGAGTCCAGCAGGGGTTTTAAATTTTTTCCAGATTACCTTCTACTAAAACTATATTTTTGACAAAATAATTTCCAACTTCAAAATATTGTTGTACATATCCTCCACTTTTCATCTACATGTAAAACTTATACGGCACCAATTTTGATGCACCAGATGCGCATTTCAACAAATAATGTCTCTTCAGTGATGCTCAACCGAAATGTTTGAAATCCGAAATAACTATGAAGTTTTAGATCTAAATGTAGCCAAAAACAGCGTGCCAAACAAGTGGAGCCAAATTCGTCCAAGGATAAGAGCTATGCATGAGGGAGATAATCCTTAATTTTGAAATGAATTTCTAAATTTTATAACAGCAATTAAATATACATCCGTATTTTCAAGCTAGTAAGCTTCGGATGAGACCGCAAAACCGAAGTCCCTTGTCACAGCAGATGTGGCACGATAAAGATCCCTCCCTGCTGAGAAGCCGTAAGCACCGAGCATAGGTCTAAATTTTGCAGCCCTTCACCGGCAATGCAGACGTCTCCATATCAGTGAAAGATTTTCGAAAAATAATATTCAAATTATTCAATCAATCAACCATTGTCATTAGTAGTATAAACTTCTAGATTGTGTTGTAGTCCTGCCTAGGTTCTTTGTATCGTGTGATATTTAGGTGTACATGATCAATGATTTGTACTAAGACGAAAATCCCAAGAACAAATGACTCCCATTTCGTATTAATGTGTCCAAATCTTGATCAAATTCTATATGGGTGAAACAGTTAACTAATCCAAGAAATGTTGTTCCATGACCAATAGATCCGAGTACATCTGAAAGTATTACATTTTCTTGACTGTTGTGATGCACCAGCATTTTTGAACGTTTTAGATATGTTTTTGTTGTTGTTATGGTTGAAACATCGTAAAGGCAGAACGTTTTCAAATGTCATAAAAGAAGCAATTGATATAATGCTACCTCACCATCTGAACCAATCGCTTGTATATTTCTCAATTCTTTTCTCCTTGCCTGGATGTCAAAGTGAAAGAAAAGTGTAGTACGTCTGTACGTCTTATCAGCAATTGTATCCTCTTCAAATTAGAATTTGCTGGTTAGAATAAAAACTAGAAAATCCCGGAGAACACAAATTCTCCTTAAATGATTTTCAAACTCGTGTAGTACGTCTTTGATTTCATCTGGATTTTCCTCATTTCTTCACAAACCTGCTGCTTATTTCGGGGAAGTTTTTGTGACTCAATATCTTCTATATCTCTCGTACTTTATCCACGATACGTTTAACTGAGGTCATCGTTTTCATGGCCAAATTGGACATTTTAATCAAATCCCTTGGTGCCAGTCTTGGATATGGAGGAACATGACCGCTTTTGGAATTTCCATGAGGTTAAATTGTGACTGGAGAAATATTTCCAATGAAATGGTATTGAAGAATGATAAATGGAAAGTTATTTGCTTTTATGATTAATCATGGAAATGGGGACTTCTTTAAATGAAACTTGAAGAACAATTTCTTTATCTCGGGCATTTGAAAATTTTGTTGAATCAAGCGTTCAGGGTTTAACTTACCTGAGCTATAAGCTCGAGTGAGCTTTTTTAATCACCTGTTGTCTGGTGCCTATCCATCCGTCTGTCTGTCCGTCCGTCTGTATACCTCACACTTTCTTTTACTCTCCAGAACTGCAGGACTAATTCCAACCTAATCTGCCATAGAGCATCCTTGGGTAAAAAAGATTTCACTCTTTTCAAAGGCGTGATAATTAAGGAATACTAGAAGTAAAAACAATGTGGTATCTTTTGATTATCTTCTTACGAACCACTGGACCAAAAAAAAACCACAAACTTTATGTGAAACATTCCTTTGAATAAGATTTAGATTCAAAATTGTTGAAATCATGGCCACCAGGGGTAGAATTGGGGCGACAATAAAATTAAGGGATTAGTTTTATACGAGGATATAAAGGAACAATCTTTTAATTTTTTTTAAAACAACGGAGCCTTCATTAGTGACAATAATGAGTCACATATCCCTCAGGAAGTGTAAATTCAAGTTTGTTTAAATAATCGCAAGGGGTGGGGATAGGAGTGGAGGTTAGGGGTATAAGACGATTTATCATAGAGATATACAGAGAAAACTTTTCTCAAAACGTTCTGAAAATTAACAAGCTCATTATCTTTTATATTAATTAATTAACATACAAACATCCTCGGGAAATATAGATTCAATTTTATCCAATTTCTAGTTCCTGAGGCTAGTGTTGGGTCAGAATGTACAGTAAAACATCTTTAAAAATCATATTCTTGTGAGCAGCTGGCCATGATTAGCCTTGTTGATACTAGACTGGGATATTTTAAAAACTTCATTCTTTTCAAGAGTAGCATAAAAAATTGTGTGGTTCAAGTTTTTTTCTTCTAATTATGGACCTTGGATTTTGGATGCGGCTAGAATCAGAAATTAAATTTTACATGATACATGAATGAAGGGGTGTGTGTCTTTAACAATCTTGCCCAGAAGAATCTCTGTATTGCATGGATTCATATTCAGTTAAGTCGTGATCCCATGAGGCTAAGGTGGGGTCATAATGTGGTCAAAATAAAAAGGGTAAAAATCTCTGATGATCAACAGGATGATGCAGATGACTACCTCTTATTGTGGAATGTTTTCATCTTCATCATACCTACTTGGAGCTTTTTAGGATTCCTAAAATTTCCTGTGTATCGTTAATTCTCTGTTAATTGAGGTAAAGGATACATGTATCTCCTTTCTCCATCGTACCTTTCATATTTATGCTAACCATAATCCAATACTGGTGTTTTACTGCCTTCTGCAACTCATATGTATGTAATACTTGGAAGAAAATCGGCATCGATATCTGAACAGAATGATCTAGTTTGCCAATCCAGTTTGCTGTCTGACGTGTTTCATACCGATACTTTGGCCGTTCATGGCAAACTGATTTAACTGCGGATTGCTCCGTTTGCCTGATAAGGATGTAGAGCTTACGGCGGGTGTGACCGGTCGACAGGGGATGCTTACTCCTCCTAGGCACCTGTTTCCACATCTGGTATATCCAGGGGTCTGTGTTTGCCCAACTCTTTATTTTGTATTCCTGATCGGAGTTATGAGATTGATCACTGTTCGTAATCTTCACCTTTCGTGATATGATGGTTTGTCACTTAGCCGTTTGGAAGGCATAGTTGTATCTGCTTACTCCTCCTAGGCAGCTGGTCCCACCTCTGGTGTGTCCAGGGGTCCGTGTTTGCCAACTATCTATTTTGTATTGCTTATAGGAGTTATGAGATTGATCACTGTTCGTTATCTTCACCTTGTATCATGTTTAATCGGCAATTTTTGTGAGAAAGTTTCTATTTCAATAATTCCCTAAAAATTCTCTCCAAACTTCTCTAATCTTCTTTCCTGAACTCCTTTCTATAGATAATTTCTTTTCTTCGGAACGGGAAATTGTCATCTTTGTTATCTTCTGAGTAGTCTGATAGTACATGTAGCTGGGAGTACCGGTGCAGTAGAACAAAATGTTCCATGTATAGAACCCCCACCCAATCCGGAACGGCCCACGTTAGACTTTCTTTCGGAAAAATGTGCCCAGTATGGAAATTCCTCTAGGAAGAATCAACCTGGGACCATCTTTCCCTAAGGAAAGGCGCTGCAGTGTAGACCTCCCCACCACCACCACCAGAATAGCGCGATTCTCGATCGTCTGTCGATGCTACCTACCCGTTTCCGGTTCTTTTACTAAAACTTATAAAACAACATACAATCTTAGAAATTCATTTTATACAATTGGGTCTTTCTCGACTTATTCACTTAATGAAATAAGTTGAGTATACATTTTTGAAAACAAATTTCCAATTAACTAAATGATCTATTTGTTTGATAAAATGCCTAAACGAATAGAGTGTAGCCTTTAGTGTACTTCTGCATGTATGGTTCTTTATTCAATTAAAGTACAGTGTACATGATATAAGTACATCAATATAATTTGGAGAAATATTATTCAATGGATAAAATAACAAATTTGGAAAACTATTGATACTGAAAAAGGTTATATCTTCCCTACCTAATCCCAGAGGGATACAATCCGGAAATGATAGGGGAAATTCTCTGAGGACGCTTAATTGTCGTCCAGTAGTAAACTCTTAACTGACTTTCTTCATTGGGGGAAATATAATGTGGCATTTTCTGCCCTCAGGGGAGGTCTAACTTCGGTCCGTTTTCCGGGGAGGGGAGGGGGTATATAGATGCTACAACACCGGTTAAATCCCGTCTACTTTGGACGAATATCGGAGTCATTCTTGTTCTATTTTTTATGCCTTTGAAGTGAAAAGTAAAATTAAAATCCACATTTCTGATTGCAAATACATGTAATGAAAGATTTTTATTTTCTCTGTTAAATGGAATTATTCATGTAGTAAACTTACCTTGCATAAGGTCTTTTCAGTGAGATGGTTTTCTTAGGCATTGTGGTAATAAAATGCTAATTATAACTCGAGGCTAATTATCCATTGCTCCGTCCTTGCAATTGTTAAAAGATTGAAATAAGCACTATCATATTTAACAAATTCGATCATAATTTAATGAAAAAAATATCATGCAACAAACGAGCAACACTTCATGGAACTCCCTATATACTCAAATATCTGACCTTACATGATGTCTATCTCAGACTCTGTTATCTAACAAAATTAAAATCAAAAGTGCAAATTTTTATTGACATTTTTTTCCCTAGTGTTTAACGTATTTTTGAAAATCTAACAATAAGTATTTATTTCCTTAGACTCTTCTTACACTTTTATTATTTTTCATTTCATACCATCGCCGCTAGCCAAGGGTTTTCGGTCCACTACGCTCCGGGAAGCGGAATGGACCGAAAACCCTTGGCTAGCGAAGACGATGTCATACAGATCAGATGATTATGACGAACAACAGTCACGCCTGCAATATTGATAACTTTACAAACATTAGATATAAGGTTTATCATCTGTAAAAATTTCTACACAATTTATATTGTCATCAAATTCCATTGCCTGCTTATTCAGATCTAAATTAAAGCATTGATTAAACAAGAGAGCCATGGGCCATATCGCTCACCAGAATCATCTTTACCCTGTCGTCGTTCAAGGGCACAAGTTCAAATACCAAAGTATAGCAAGGTCTTGCCATAAAGAATCTATACACAAAATATGAAAGTTCTACCTTAAAATAGTTCAGGAGATATTAAATAGGCCAGGGTTTTTTTTCTTCAAAAAGTCGGTCAAACGCAAGATCAAAAGATAAAACACCATTGTGTCACAAGGCATCTATAGACAAAATACGAAAGCCCTTCCTAAATTAGTTCTGGAGATACTAAATAAGGTATGTTTTCTGAAAGGTAGGTCAAACTCAGAGTTCACAGTCACAAGGTCAAAGGACATAATATGAAATAAAAAGTCTTACCATTAGAAATTTATATACAAGATATGAAAGATCTACCTTAAATAGTTCAGGACATTAAATTGGTCACACTTTTGTCAAAGATAGATCAAACTTCCAAGTCAAACTCACAAAATCACACACCATTGGATCACATCTTAGGACCCCATTGGAAATAAGCAAGATTTATAAATTGCTTTCGTGGGTTATCCTAGGCAAAAATTTATTTATAGAATATACTTTATATTGTCTGTGATAAGACCTGATGCTGTGATAAGCATGTATTTTTGATAATGATGTTGTTGGCGGCTATAGCTGTGGTATTATCTGGAGTGCTATTGCATACATATAACAATGTGTCAAAAATTCATTTGTGATTCCTAATTGACATTATTAATGTATTTTACAATGTATATGATTAAGATTTGTAATTTATCTTATGCTTTGCCTGAATAAACATAATAATAATAATAACCACATGAAAGGTCTTTTGTAAAGAATGCATATGCAAAATAAGAAAGCCCTCGCTTATATAGTCTAAGAGATATTTTTAAATTTTTCCTTTGAACAAACTTGAATCTACTCTATGTCAGGAAGATTTCATGTGAATTTCCACTTTTCTGACCAAGTGGCTCTTGAGAAGAAGATTGTTAAAAAAAATCCAAATACATTTTGAATTTAAAACTTTAATCCCCAATTCTGGTCCCACCCTACCCACAGGGACCATGGTTTCAACAAACTTAAATCTACTTTATATCAGGTTAATTTCCACTTTTCTGGCCCAGTGGTTATTGAGATCAAGATTTTCAAAGATTTTCCCTATATATTTGCATGTAAAAATTTGATCCCCTATTGTGACCCCATCCTACCCCCGAGACAATGGTTTTAACAAACTTGTATCTGCACTATGTCCGGACGCTTTCATGTAAATTTCAACTTTTCTGACCCAGTGGTTCCTGAGAAGACTTTTAAAAGACCTCACCAAAGTTTTGCATTTTCGTGATTATCTCCTCTTTGAAGGGGGCCTGGCTCCTCGTGTGAAGAAACGTAAAAGCCCTTCGCCAAAGGATGCCCTGTGCCAAGTTTGGTTGAAATTGGCCCAGAGGTTGTGGAAACGAAATCGAAAATGTAAAAACGTTACGGACGGACGCCAGACAAAAAGTGATCAGAAAAGCTCACTTGAGCTTTCAGCTCAGGTGAGCTAAAAACCCAGATTCCTAACAATTTAGAATTGAAACTACAACCTCGATATGGCCTCAATGCCATAGTTTTCCCATCAAAGTTAATACATGTACACTTGAAGGGAACAGATAAAAAGAGTTGTCAATAGATACGTGGTTCAAAAGAAAAGAAAAGTGACAATTCATCATTTAAACTATTTCTTCATTGCTTTATTAAAATTTCAATATTGACAATAATCTCTCAAATATGAAGAAGCATATGTGAACACCTCAACTGGTACACATCTCAGTCCCCCCTCCCTAAACTAATCAGCCTTTAAAAGTGTTAGCTTGTAAATGCCGAGCTTTACGCATGCATTGATTAATATCAATGCTCATTTTAAAACTCATATCAATGGAGATGTTGTAATTAATATTTGATAATTTTACATAATGTATTAATTTTTTTTGCTCTCAGCAATTGAAATATAGACGCAATAGGCATCAAATAAATTAATGCGCGCATTATGTCAATAATTCAGTTGAAGAGAGCAACTATTACTCTACATTGTATCAGAGCCTTAGAGGTATATTTATTTCATATAATATGTTCAATTCATTCAATTGTCCTATGCCACAGTGCTAGTATTAGTAGTATATTTATACTTAATGAAAATATAGAGGGCATAAATCATTTTCAGGGCGTGTTGTGTAATTCAAAAGATCTTTGTTAAAATGTGAGCATCAAATTAATAGTTGATTTGTTCAAGTATATTCATAATTGATGTATTCGATGTATTCGCGAATTTAGAGAAAATACAATTATAACAGTTTGAAAATATGTGCATTGTGTGTGAACAAAGTAATAAGATAACAATATTTCAAAAATTAGAATTCATCTAAATTAATCAAAATTTTTAGTTAAGAATAAAAAAGCGAATTTAAGATTCAACTAATTATACCAATTCAAATCGTCCCACCGCTGATGATACACTGAAAAGGTTTTTGTGGTTCTCTCTCTCTTTCTCTCTCTCTCTCTCTCTTTCTCTCTCTCTCTCTCTCTGGCCGAGAGGTCAGAGCGTTCGCCCCGCATGCGGGAGGCCGGGGTTCGAATCCCGGCCGCGACAGACCTAAGTCGTTAAAACAGGTAGTGATAGTTCCATGCTTAACGCTCGGCATCAGGTGTAAATGTCACGGGTCCTCGGAGATGACCTTAAAAACGGATGACCCGTGTCACAGTAGGTGTGGCACGCTAAAGAACCCTCACTGCTCAATGGCCATAAGAGCCGATCATAGGCCTAAATTTGAAGCCCTTCACCGGTCTTGGTGACGTCTCCATATGAGTGAAAAATTCTCGAGCGAGACGTTAAGCAAGATACATCCCCTCTCTCTCTCTCTCTCTCTCTCTCTCTCTCTCTCTCTCTCTCTCTCCCTCTCTCTCTCCCCCCCTCTCTCTCTCTGAAACATCTGTTACACATAACACGTGTATACACGTAACATATATACGCTTACATGGTTCTGCTATCAGTAATACGGCCATACAGGAATGTGGCAGGCATGTATAAAACAACAATAATTCATTATCGTCTAAAGTCAGCAAGTTAAACATCTTGTGTTTAATTTATCATTAGACTGAAGTGACTACAACACTCCAATCCTAAATGAGCGTAAATAATAGTATCTTTTCTAATCTAAATAATCACATTTCATTACATGTATTAGTTAGTCCCCGAGGGTCTCTACAGCCCAGTAGCTAAGTACTTCGTTACTAGCTTGAAAATACGGATGTATATTTAATTGCTGTTATAAAATTTAGAAATTCATTTCAAAATTAGGGATTATCTCCCTCATGCATAGCTCTTATCCTTGGACGAATTTGGCTCCACTTTTTTGGCACGCTGTTTTTGGCTATATTTAGCTTTAAAACTTCATAGTTATTTTTCGGATTTCAGACATTTCAGTTGAGCATCACTGAAGAGACATTATTTGTCGAAATGCGCATCTGGTGCATCAAAATTGGTACCGTATAAGTTTTACATGTATTCAGATTGATAAGGAGATGACCTTTTAATTCAATTCAAACAGTGATTCTTTGTTATATCTCTTTAGCTATTTCATATATTATGAAACAAATCTGTCAATTCCTCTTACTAGAAAATGTTCATGGGGAGGGGGATGGGAGTGGGGGGTGCATGTCAGTCGTGGTCAAATTTTTCTAGTAGAGTTTTGCGAGTAACTGTAAAATGCAAAACGAAAGGAAACATAAAGAAATAAAACGAAGGTTAAAGAACCGAAACCTACCGAAACAAAATCGAATCGAAACGAAATCTAACGAAACAGAACGAAACGAAACAGATAACTGTTTCGTTAGAGTTCGTTTCGATTTGATTTTGTTTCGGTAATCAATTTCTTTAAATTTACGGTGTGATCGTTGTGATGAGCAAAGACACAATTTGAATTGGAAATTTTTAAATTCTATTTTCTCATTTAAGGCCATTTTTAATGTTTACAAAGGTTATCCAAGGTATTTCTAATGATCAGCAAACATCTGAATGTCAGTTGTCGAGTTAAAAGTGAGATACAGTACTCGGAATTTTTTGTTACATAAACAAGGCTTATGCCATGTTTTTGTTTACATATAGATTATACTTAGAAGAAAATATCATGTTTTAACAGTATATGCGAAAGTTTTTGGACCACACAGGACATTCGGTCCAGTGTAATCAATGAACACACCGGACCGAACCAAATTTTGTCAGACCGAAAAACCTAATGTAAAAAAGTGAAACACATATCATGAAAATGCAAAACCAAGGAAATCTTATTTATTATACTAGTAATACTATACCAGGAATCCCTCCCGTATAATACTTTAGACAGTCCATGCGGTTTTAATCAATTCATTTACGTATTTGGATGTGTGCTATTTTTTTTTAATTATAACAAACTCCGCATCGAGATAGTAAAGCTCAAAACCGGACATTGAGACATCGGACATTCCGGTCCGGTGTAAAAAATGATGCATCGGACCTGAGGCACTGCACATCGGTCAGGTCCGACGGTCCGATGTCTTTCGCATAGACTGTGTTTAAAACAAAATGAGATGTGAAAAATACTAGTAACTGTTTCATTGTTTTCAGAATTAACTTGTGATTTTAAAAAATCTGCTTTAAACGAAAGTTTTTACTAGTATATTTAACGGTATAAAAACTAAATGCATAATTAGGAAAAACAGATGAAAATGGAACTAGTGAAAATGGGTTGTAGTGTCTCTTACATGTACCCACAAACGTTTGTTTCATATTCTTCATATAAGCTTTGATGATCTTTTAAAAATACATATGTACTAGTATAATTTTAGATAAAATGTTCTATCGTTCAAGTGATAATATTAGAACTACGGACCAGGTTTAAGGATAGAATGCGCCCCATATACCCGCAATGTAGCAAGATAAGAATTGTACTCAGTACATGTTTCGGTAAAACCATGTCACATATCATTAATAGTTACCTTCACAAATGACTTGCCATTAATTCCATTTGAAAGAGAACTAAACCCTTTGAGTTTGCTTACAGCTTCCATGTTACCGGAACTTGTCTTTGCGTTTGCGCTCAGCTCCCCAAAAAGGAGATATGACCTTTTACAGATAATGTTACTGCGATCTTTGCTACGCCGTTATTATACAGGAAAATTAACTTGTAGTTTCAAGTAAACGCTGTAAATTAAGAAATGTAAGTTATTAACAACATTGTAGCGTCAAATTAAATTGATATGAAGATTTGATATTCTTCTTTTGATGAATCCCGTGGGGGATCCGGGTTAGAATAGCTCCTCAGTACCCCCTCCCCCGGGATCCAGGTTAGAATAGGTCGACAGTACCCCTTGCTTTTCGTAAGAGGTGACTAAATGGGACGGTCCTTCGGATGAGACTGCAAAAACCGAGGTCCCGTGTCGAAGCAGGTGTGGCACGATAAACACCCCTCCTTGCTCAAAGGCCATAGGTGGCGAGCATAGGCCTATATTTTGGTAATTACAGCCCCTCACCGGCAATAGCGACGTCTACATATGAGTAAAATATTCTCTCGAGGGACGTTAAACAACATTCAATCAATCTTTTGATGAAAATTGTTTCATTAGCCCTGGTTAAGAATATCAACCAGATTGCAATGGCAAACACATGTTTTCTCTCTAGCCTGTTCGTCTTCATTTCTACAGGGTTAAGTGATTCCGTGTCCATTGCACATCGTAATCATTTTGTCTTTCTCGAGTGGGACGTTAGTACCAATCTCTGTTTGCCTGGGACTTACAGTAGGGCGTGACTCGGCGCTACGTATTTACTGCCTGTCAAATGGTGACCTACATTCTCATTGGTTGCAAGATTAGCACATCAATATTCACATTACACAAGTAAAAAGTATACTGACTGATTGAAAACTTTTTTCTATGGGTTATAAAACGCTCTTGTTGTTTATATGCCGTATTTACATATATATTGCATTTGTTATCTTTGTAGATATGCTTTCCGGAGCACAGACACTTCGTCATTATTTACATGTACTTATTTCCTTTCGATATGTTTGTTTGCGGAAGGGAAAGGAATGTATCATAAATACAATGTAGTATGTTTACAAGGGAATACAACAACATTTTGTAAAAAAAAAAAAAAAAAAAAAAAAAAAAAAAAAGGGGGTGGGGGGGTGGGGGTGGGACTTAAAACCAATTTGTTTCATTTTATAATGCAATTTGTATAATGACTTTCTAGGGGATCACAGAAAAATTACCATATTTTTTTTTTTTTATAATTTATTTATTTTTTTGGTTACATACAATACATCAGACACTTACACAAACATACCTTTCATACATGCATACATCTCCCGGTGGTTTAGGTTACTTGCTGTACAATAGTGAAAGTAATAATAATAACAATAATACATGTACTAAAAATAATGACAAGTACATGTAGTAATAATTAATCAATTGCAAAAATATTTTCCCACTTCATCCATATTTTATCAAAGTTGTGTATTTTAAATGCTTGAATTGCAGCATATTTCTCTACATGATATTTAAACTTTAAGTGACATAGTAATCCAACAAGATTTGGTTCTTTATTCTGCATTAAACAGATAAATATGTATTGTTTAGCATATAGAATTATAAAGTTTATAGCTTTATTATTTAAAGACAGTGGAATTTCACCAAATATTATATTACCATATTACATGTACACACTCAGGTACATGTATATACATACATGTACTTAAATTGGTCTTAATATCAAACCTTATCTCAGAAACCTAAATTATCAAATATGGGAACTTGTAAGTCAAATAGTTGAAGTTTAAAGTATCTATTTACAATGGATCTACCAACACTATGTGAAATACTTCACAGTTAACATTTCAATATCTTTACAGTAACAATATTACGAGGTAAACAAAAAACAAAAATTGTGTTTGAGTTTACAAAAACGTCTTCCGTCGTATATGCAAAAATTTGCAAATCATAAACGGCTTCCTGTAAGTCGGGTCATGTTGGAAGGTCATCGAAATTAATGAAATTTAAAATGGTCAATTTTTAAAACTTTTATCATACACTGAAACTCAATTCAAATCACAAGATTGTCACAAATAACTCCCTCATCCCCGGGTTTCTCGCCACCAAATATTTGTTTTTATCACTTGAACAGTTGAATAGTTCATTAACTGCAATACAATTTGTGATCTGATCGCCATTTCATGTTTAGAATTTTGATTTGAAAGTGTTAAATTACATTGGACGACATAAGACTGACAATGTTCTGAACTGAAATTTACACTCATGCTTTTCATGCAGGAGCAATATACATGTGATAGAAAACAGAACAAATGTCATGAGATCGATTAATAGGTAGCGAGAAACCAATGACAGCGTTTCTTACAGTAAAGAGGCGGAACTAAAGTCATTTCAACTTTCTTTTCAGCACCAATCCGAAATCGCTGATGCGATTCAACTCTTTTAACCAATGAGAATCTAGGTCACCATTTAGCACGCGGTAAAGATGTAGCGTCAAGAAAGTCACGTCCTACCAAAAGTCCAAGGCAAACAGAGATTGGTACTAAACAATATGAAATCAATTAAAATAATTTTTGCGAAAGGTAGTCACTATACGTTTTATTTCTTTCCATATAAGGTAGTGGGCGGTTCTTCATTGGGCATTCGTTTTCGAAAACAGCACAGCGTTCAGATGACAATTTCCGGTAAAACAGCAGTCAATTTGAATCGAGAATTGTGACATTTCAAAGTGTTCAGTTTACAATTTTTTTAACGTATTTTTACAGTGTTAAGGACTTACGAGTTATCAGTGAGGTTAGTTGTATTCAATATTAGCTTTAAATTTACGCGTTTATGTAATCCTAAAATCGTTTTGAACCGATTCTGCAATTTTCTGCTACATTACGGGTATACGTGGTAACTGGTGAGGATCTGCCCAAGGCAAAGTCAAAATATTCTAACTAGTAAAACTTATGAAGTATTGATAAAACGGTAGAACCTAAGAATAACTTCCTGTTCTCTCTGTAATCGCAAGAAATATACTTTCTACTTCACTTGTTCATAATAAACCTTTTGAGTTTATAATAAAATGACCTTGTCATATCATATACATGTATCAATACATATTTTCCGTTTCCAGTCCGTTCCATTTTCCGTTCCGCGTTTTACCAACACCCCATTGTGCTTAATCCTTTTGAAATGTTTTGTAAATAAAGTATATTCAATTCAGCGCAAGTAACCAAACGTTAAGTCTAATACCATCGTAAATCAATAAATTAACAGCTACATAATCTTATACACACACATATACACGTATATTAGATTGATCTCCTAACTAGACTAAAAATATATTGTGGAATCTTTACGAAGTATTTATAACAAGCTATTTTTAGAATTACGGAAAGAAAGAATAACAGATCGATCTTTGTACTTTTCTTTCATTATTCAGCAGTTTCACAAATCTACCACTTCAATTTGTCCAGATAGCTTTAAGGCATTGCTTTATCTATGATCCTTTTGAGAGTAGATAGCATTAAATCTGTATATTCAAATTGGAAAACCAGAATGATAAAAATAGAAAATACGTGTGTTTTAAAATAGAACTAGGCCATTCCATTTATATAATGACAATAAACTAAATACTAACAGATGTAAATACAAGTATATATTTGACATGTACCTGTGATATTAGACTGTATGTATGCAATTTAGTACTGCATATTACATAGATTAAATGTAATAGCACTTTACTATTGGTGCGCAATTCAAAACATTCATATATTAAAAAATTCACACAACCTTCTAGCATGAACTACATGGACAGGGTTGCATAGTACTTTACAATGGTTTTCGTTTCATATATTATCTTCTGAATTGTAGATGTTCAAAGGGTAATATTTCTTTTTTATATCTTTATACATGAAGCAGTCATATAGAAAATGTAATTCATCTTGAACAGTAGTTATTCAAAAGTGACAAAAACGACATTCTTCTGGAACACAGGGTTTTGAATATCTACCAGTTTCAATTTCTAAAGGGTGGGCAGATACTCTTAGTTTTGTTAATCTAGAGCTAGCGTACTACTTTCGCAATTGGAAATTTCAAATAGTCTTGCAATTCATAGTTCTTTCTAATTTTACTGTAAAATAGCAATTTTCCACGTTTAGAGAATTCAGTATTTTGTAGTTGCATGTTAATATTATCAATATAGTAATTCTTCAAATAATTGTAGAATGTGCTTTATTAATATCTAATGATGAAAGATTTAGCTTATTTCTTAACTTTGACACGGGGCTGAACTGGGGTGTGGTAAAGGGAAATCAATATTAAATTAATATTCCTGCAGGTTTGTAATATATTTTTATATAATCAAATAAATATTCTTTGTACGTGACTTTCCATGCAAAATCCAATTTATAATTATAGATAGCTTAAAACATATTTCTTCTAAAAATATGCATTGAGGTAGTACACTTATCGTCATCGTAGTCATCATCATCATCAAAAGAGAGAAAAAGCAGTTACTATGAAGCAAAATTTTCTTCAAAGTCGAAAATATTCATCGGTGCTGAATAAAAGAAATACATAGCATAAAGATATAAAGTTTACCTTGTCAAGGGTCAAGGACAATTTGTAAACAGGAAGTTATTTAGTTACGTCACACACAATCCGGTTAAGAAATCATTATTTTGAACACCATCCACAACATTCCAAGCGATCGCGCAAAAAGTGGGAAGCTTGTACATACGTAGATTGTATTTGGTGTGGCTAAAACACGGAATGGAAAACGGAACGGAAAATGAAAAATATATAAATTATATTTTTCTCAAATAGCCTAGATATATCTGCAATAATGTAGCCCTCTCCGATTTTTTTTTAATTCTGACGTTTTCTAGAATTCTGTAGGATCTTCATA